>NC_053132.1:11137382-11249882 GCF_010015445.1 Perca fluviatilis
TACGGAGACTTGATTACACACAGCTGGATTCTATTTATCATCATTAGTCATTTAGGTCAACATTGGATCATTCAGAGATCCTCACTGAACTTCTGGAGAGAGTTTGCTGCACTGAAAGTAAAGGGGCTGAATAATTTTGCACGCCCACTTTTTCAGTTTTTTATTTGTTAAAAAAGTTTGAAATAGCCAATGAATTTCGTTCCACTTCATAATTGGGACCCACTTGTTGTTGATTCTTCACAAAAAATTACAGTTTTATATCTTTATGTTTGAGGCCTGAAATGTGGCAAAAGGTCGAAATGTTCAAGGGGGCCGAATACTTTCGCAAGGCACTGTATGTTCTAACAAAATGTATATGACAGTTCTCGCTAGCAAAAAAAGTGCGTAAAATAAAAAGCCCTGACTTTTTGTGAGCGGGGACGGTCCTCAGCCATGTATCAACATCAGCTTAACCTTTACTCACTTTTGTCCTTTTTATGAGAGCAGGTGTCTCAGGCCTACTGGGAGAAAAAGCCATTTAAAGCTTTTGCCACAGCCGGAGTCTCGATCAAACTGGTCAACTCCACCACGGGACCAGGAGAGTATCTACGCAATGCCCTGTGGCACACCGGAAACAACAGACATCAGGCATGAATCAATCAAAGTTTATGTCTTTGTCTCTTTATATTCTGCTTGTCATAAATCACACTACATTTCTTATTTGAACAGATAAACAACCTTAGAACAGCACAGTAAAAATCAGACATTCCCCCAAATGTCTCTACCCTGACATCTGTGTGTGTGTGTGTGTGTGTGTGTGTGTGTGTGTGTGTGTGTGTGTGTGTGTGTGTGTGTGTGTGTGTGTGTGTGTGTGTGTGTGTGTGTTTAGGTCAAAACATTGTGGCATGACCCCAATAAAATTGGCTGGAAGGCCTACACAGCCTACCGCATACACCTTATCCACAGACCCAAGACTGGGTTCATCAGGTACAAAGACTGTCATCATATAAAGTGTCATTTTTTAACACTGGATCACCTAACCATGTTAGATGTATTCAAGCAAGACTCTTGAACGAGAATAACCCCAGAATAAGAAAATAATCACTTGTGAGGAAATTACTCTTTTCCCTTGTGTTTTCTCGTTATTATCTGGAAAACATTGCTCTGGTGATACAGTAGATGTACTGAGTTTAAGCATTCGTTTGCTTTGCTGCATTGCATGCCTTCTTTGGAGCCTGAATTTGTATTTTTATGTTGAGCTGTCATAAACCACAGCTGAATTATGATTATGGAAATCACCCAACTTTTAAAGATTTGTGGACTTCCTTAGAGAAACCCTCTGCATTGGCAGTAACGTTTACATTCAAAACGTGATATTATTGGCTTGGGCTTTAAATGACCATACCAGTGTTTCAGCCCATTCATCACACATACATAATTGTTCTGTATTGTTTTAAGATTTGCGAACATTGTCTGTGTTAAGTTTTGTGAAACTAACATCACTGGTTTGCACATATTCAGTGCAGACTTTTCAGATCAGTCTGCTTTTACAACTACTAATGTGAAGCGGTATAACCTCAACAACAGTAAAAACAGACATGATTCTCTTGGATCACCAATTTAAAGCAGGTTTTCCTGTCAGAGTCTCAACTCTTATGGGAGAAAACATGCCAAAAGCACTGGTGTGGACCTTTAAATCAGACATTGAGGCTCAGTCAGTACAAGTTCAGTTCATGTAGGTTTTAGTGGAGTAGCAATCTGTCGCACATTTTTGAAGAATAAAATCACCCACAGATGTGCTTACACTCGAGGACATCATCAATCTCCAAGAGTTATTTTATGATAATAGCGTGATTTACTTACTTTGTTGGACCCGGTTCTCCTGAACCTGCCACATCTACTTCTAGTTAGTTGTGCTTCACACTAATGACTTTCAGAAAAATTAAAATACCCCGGGCAATGTGTGGTTGGTGCTGTTTGTGCAGATAGAGAGAACAACATCAGTGCTATAGCGAGGTTTTCAAGCTGAACAAAGAGAACAAAATGGTGACGCGCACAGCCCATTTGTTCAAATGATAAAAATACTAAGGCTCTCTTAGAAAATACAAGCAATGGCTGTGTTGCATTCTGGTTACTGAATGATTGTAAGAGAACTGTACGCTTATTGTATGTGAGACTGAAAAGAGGCTCCTGCCCTTTGATTGTGAAGGACAAACAAACATTGGTATTTTAATAGTTGCTACAAAGCTCTGTTGAAACTGCTTTAAATATAGCTCTATTTGACGTCATGTCCTCATTTTTGTTCAGGAATAAGTGGTAAAATACAAACAGTGAAAAATATAACAAAATGTACTTAGTGACTGATTTGTAACTCTCAGGTACCCACAGTTATAGGTGGTCTGCATCTGTAGTAAAACATGATGACAAATGCTGTGTGTGATTAGGTTTGCTTTGTTGTGCTGCAGGGTGGTGGTGTACGAGGGCAGGGAGATTTTATCTGACTCTGGGGCGGTGTATGAACACACCCTGGCTGGAGGCAGACTGGGGCTGTTTGTCTTCTCTCAGGAACATGTCCTCTTCTCAGACCTCAGATATGAGTGCAGAGGTAAGATATCTCCGTCAAAACGGGTGTCCTGACTACTGATCAGTGGTGGAAGAAGTACTCCGATCCATTACTTAAGTAAAAGTACCAATACAACAATGTGAAAGGACTCAATTACAAGTAAAAGTCCTGCATCAAAATCCTACTCAAGTAAAAGTTTGTATTAGCAGCAAAATATACTTCTCAAATGTATATGAAATGTTTAGACTGTTCTCTTTTATTCTTCTTCTCTTCTATTTGCGTTTTTGTGAAATATTGGATAATTTCACCTCTTTGGGCCTTTGAACAGTTATTTAAATGATACCATCTGAGAATTTCATAAGGGAAATCTCTTTTCAATAGCACTGATAACAACTCATATCTGAAATGTGACAAGAGGCCCTAAATAGACACTTTGTTGTGAGAGGTCACAAGACAAAAAGGTTAGGAACCACTGGTTTAATCTTTAACACTGTGTTGTATTTTAAGCTCATCGTGTCTGTCTTATGTCAGATATTAATCTCTAACTATACCTAGTACCTAGTAAAAAGTGCAAAATTACTCTTTGAATTGTAGTGAAGTAGAAGTATAAAAGAGCATACAATGAAAACACTCAAGGACAGTACTTGAGTAAATGTACTTTCCACCACTGCTACTGATCACTGTGCCTCTGTCCTCCAGCGTTTCAAAATAAGTTCCTCTCATAAAAGGTCTAATATCTGTGACCTGTTCTTCTTTATTTCCTCCTCAGATAACTGAACTATTCTGCTGGGATATTAAGGAATATCTTCAACCTCCCACCAGAGATCCACATCAATTCCAGTAAAAAAAAAAAATCTTAATACAACTGAGAGAGGGAGAGCATCGGGTCACTAATTAATAGTCTAGGCTGCTTTATCCAGCCAAGACTATCAACTAGTGACTATGATCTATCAGTTTTTTATGCGACGGTAATGATTTCAGGCTGTCTCAATTCGCTGTATATTACTGTTAAGACTCAGCATCTCTAATGACTGCAACTTCTTGTTGCTTTTCATTTGCTTTTTGCTAATGGTTGTAAATAATTATTTATTGCCAGATATGAAAGGGAGAGAAGGTAGAATAAATTGATGATGGAGTAAGTAAAGAAGCACCATGCAAATGTCTGGTAACTTTTTTTTTTCCAATTGTTTTTCTTTTCTGATGATGGCAGTAGCTATTACGCATACAATTGTGGAAGCGTGGTCTCCAGCGCCCTTTAGTGGTGAAAGTAATAATTACAAATAATGAGTGGGAGAGAAAGGAACAGAAGTTGACAAAGGTTTGGCCTACTTGAGGTTGGTAAAGTAATTTAAAGTTTTATATGATCGCTATGACAATTTTTTCAATTCTTTTAACAGCTTTTCTAAACTCGTAATGCACCAACACACCTACAACACACAATTGGCAAAACCATTTATCATTAACTTCAGTATACAAACCTAACACATTTTTATTCTATTAAATAACAAATAATACCAAAATACCATAATACAATGTAAATAATGTATTACCAAGACAATGCAATCATGTCTCAAAATCATATAATTCTTCCATAATATAATCTTCCAAAACACTAACACATGTTCTCTCCCAACAGGAACATTTAGTCAATCACTGCACAAAGTCATACAAAACACTAACGTCACATGGAATTACAGAAACTGCATTATTTTATGTGTCAGGTCTACCCGTATACAATAGACAGTAGTACGTTCTATGAAAAAAAGAAGACAGAGACAGAATTGTCCTGGTACTCGTCTTCCTCTCCCTCGTGCAGAAATTTTTCGGACTTTCTTTGTGTTCATCTTTATTGTTCCTATTCCACACAAAATCAGTCCAGATAGGTCCTCCTTTACTGTATGTACTACGTAACACATGGTCATGTGATTGAAAGAACTCAACCTAGATAGGAATCAGCTGTGATTGATCTATTTGCATAGCTTCAATCAGCTGTTTCTCAGTAGCAATGGAATAACATGCAGGGGATATATTTGTGTTTATTTGTGAACAGCTGTTCACTTTGACTTTAGCCTATAAGTTAGGTTTAGAACATGATGTTATCTGTTCTGACTTACAGTGTGAAAGATCCATTGTTTTGGTCTTGGTTGAGCTTGTTTGTAAAAGATGTTCAAGCATTTTAAATGTGTGTTAACTGTATGCAATTTGTGTCAAAGCAACAAGACATGTATTAGTTGTATAGCCTACACAGACAGATGTTGTGCTAACTGTGTTAAGAGTTTAGGAAAGTTGTTACAAGTATTGAAAAAATTGTCATAGCAATCGTAAAAAACTGTAATAGACAATAGTATACTGTATTGATCATAGATTGTGTTTTGCACTGCAGTTTCTCTTGAAGCCTTTCTATCTTTTTGTTTTGTTGGGTTTAGTAAATGCATGCATTTTGTGTCTTTTGCTGAAGAAATTTAATACCGAAAATGAATGACCCATCTCAGAGTAGCTTTATAGAATATACGGTCTATAAAAAAAAGAAGACCGAGACAGAATTGTCCTGGTACTCGTCTTCCTCTCCCTCGTGCAGGCATTTTCCTCCTTTCTTTGTGTTCATCTATATTGTTCAAATAGGACCTCTTTTACTGTATGTACTAACATATGGTCATGCGATTGAAAGAACCTCAACACCTGAGTGTTTCCTAGATGTCAATCAGCTGTGATCGATTATTTGCATAACTTCAATCAGCTGTTTCTCAGTAGCAATGGAACAACATCCAGGGGATATATTTGTTTCAATTTACAATATGAACAGCTGTTCACTTTGACTTTAGCCTATAAGTTAGGTTTAGAACATGATGTTATCTGTTCTGACTTACAATGTGAAAGCATTTGTAAATTTGGCAGTAAAGATCCATTGTTTTGGTCTTGGTTGAGCTTGTGTGTAAAAGAAGTTCAAGCTAATTTGTGTTAACTGTATGCATTTTGTGTCAAAGCAACAAGAAATGTGTTAGTTGTATAGCCTACACAAATGGATGTTGTGCTGTGTTAAGAGTTTAGGAAAGTTGTTACAAGTTTTGAAAATAGCAATTGTAAAAAAAAAAATGTATTTAAATAGTATTAATAGCCTTTAAAATACCTTAGATAAATGTAGTGGAGTAAAAACTACAATAATTCCCTCTGTAATTGCAATGAGTGGAAGAACATGGAAATACTCAAGTAAAGTCCAAGTATCTAAACTTTTAGTAGCAGTACTTTAGTAGTTACTGTACTTTCTACCATCAGGTAAAGTAGAATGTAATGGATTAATTAATTAATAACACTGGATTAATGAAAGAAATGGAAAGGAGGCTATATGTCAGGGAAATATGTAGCCAACATCCCTTAAAAAAATGTATTCATTCATATTCTTGTTTTGTTTTAGAGATCTTGTCTCGTCAGCTCTATTTCTTCAGTATCTTACATCCTTTGTATCTGTCTGTTTTGTGTAAGTGATTAGGCTGAAGGAAGAAATCAATTGTAATGACTCGAAACACTGAACCTGTCAAACCGGTTGGAGAGGAAAGTGTAGAAAGACGCACGCACACACCTGGTGCGGTGAAAGAGTGACGTCACCACAGAGGTGAAGAACAAGGAAGACGAGTCCATCCACCGGTAGAGGACAGAAGTCATAACCAAAATAAAGAGGCGTCCCTGTGTACTTATTGAAGCGTAATTTGTTGATAAACTAAGTGCCATTAAGTGTAAGGTGAGTGGAGGAATGGTCCGCAGCTGTACCTACGGCTGGTGCGCTCGGTTTGTGGAGCGACACCAGTCAGCGTTGAATTTTGCGCTGCTGGTCGTCGGTTACATCCTTTATCTCCTGATCGGCGCCGGGATCTTTTCCGCCATCGAGCTGCGCTACGAGCAGGAGCTCCGTCAGGAGCTGAAAGCGGACCAGCAGGACTTCCTGAGCAGCAACCCCTGTGTGTCCCAAGAGCGCCTGAACGAGCTTCTGGCACGCGCGCTAGAGGCCAGTAAGTATGGAGTGTCCGTGCTGGATAACGACACCGAGCGAAACTGGGACTTTGTGTCCTCCCTGTTCTTCACCAGCACCGTGCTGACCACCACAGGTGAGGCCCGGGGACTCTAACGACCCCCCCTTTCTCTCCCCCTGTACTTAAAGGAGGCTGTAACTCCCGACTTGATGGTATACAATACAGTGTGAAACCCATACGTATTTATTAACGGGGTCACCAACATCTAGACCTGCCATATTAGAAAATAAGGATACTTTCCCCCTTCAGCAGATGAATGTGAAAGCAGGCTTTTAGTGTCAAACTCTGCACATATCGTTCTGCACAGTGAAGGTCAAACAGCCAAGCAAAAAGCATTTTTGACTGGAGGCAGACTTTAATAAACCAAATGTCCTATTTTAAATATCAGTTACAGAAAAGCCATACATTACAACAACCTTTGGTTTGCCAGTTTTGTGAAGAATCCCTCTGGCTGGCTGGTTTATCTTTATATGGTAATATTTGCAGTTCTAGATGTTGGTAACCCATGATTAATCAATATGTCTGGGTTTCACACTGTCTTGTAAACCAGTGTGCTAGGCGAGGCCAAAAACCTGCTAGAAGATCATTTTTCATTCCTGGTAATCAAAGTTGTACTTATTAGTGGCTTGCGGCAGCTTTTCACAGAATTAGTAAATTATTTAAAGTTGCAGTCAAGGGTCAAACTTGTCTTTTCAAAAGAAGATACTGTCTTTTCTATCTAATTATTGTTATGTGTGTAGCTTCCCAGGATCTAAGCGGCTCTCTCACCTCTAATTACACCCTTGTAATTAAGGCTGTGCTGCACTTGTGGTTGTGTTTTTTTTAGGTTATGGCCATACTGTTCCTCTCTCAGATGAAGGGAAGGCCTTCTGTATTTTCTACGCCCTCTTTGGCATCCCTGTTACCCTCTTCTTCCTCACTGTTGCGGTGGAGAGAATCATGGTCCTGGTGACTCGACGTCCAGTGTCCTATTTCCACCGTCGATGGGCCATGTCCAAATCGAAGTTAGGCGCCATACATGCTACCTGCCTAGCCATCATCATGGCCCTGATCTTCCTCATCATCCCTGCGTGGATCTTGTTCAGCATTGAGAAAGACTGGAACTTTCTGGAGTCTCTGTATTTCTGTTTCATCTCTCTGACCACCATTGGCCTCGGGGATTATATCCCTGGAGAGGCCAGGAATGAAGAGGACAACCCACACCCACAGCTCTACAGGCTTTCTATTACAGGTGAGATGGGGGCTGAATATACTTTCATTGCTGCCAGTTGGAAGCCTTTTATCTCCAAATAAACACTTAATCCATTAACTCATCGATTTAGAAAAGGTTTCAATAGCTCAAGCATTAGTGCATTTTCTTATCCTGCAGAAAAGTGCTTCCCAACCTTGTCACATTGTGACCCCTGAAAACAAAGCATTATTTATTTGTGTATCATTGTCCCAATTAGAATAAGTCCATGAGCTATAACCCGTTTAAGCAAGCCAAACACACAGTACAGCTAACGCTAATGGGAATGTCATTAGTTTTGCAGGAATTTGGGCATAAACCAAAGTAATGGACTGATTGAAATATTGACCGGATTATGGCGCTAGATGAAAAGTCAGGGGAAACCCCAAATTTCACGAGATTTTGAAATAACGGACTTCCACGCTGGGAGCCACTGCTGCAGGGGACCTGCGTGTGATCACTTAACTGAGATCCAAACAACAATCACAATACATGTTTTTTTATTGCACATTCACAATATGTGCATAAGAGGATCGTCATGTTTACCACCATTTACCATTGGAGCTTTTCTGTTTGACAAGGTTAAACAAAGCAATGACTATTAGCGACTACACCCTTTATTTATACTCCAAACCTTGATTTGATCTTGTGTGTGTGTGTGTGTGTGTGTGTGTGTGTGTGTGTGTGTGTGTGTGTGTGTGTGTGTGTGTGTGTGTGTGTGTGTGTGTGTGTGTGTGTGTGTGTGTGTGTGTGTGTGTGTGTGTATGCGCGCGGCTCTCCCAGTCTACTTGCTGCTGGGCTTGGTGTTTGTCCTGGTGGTGCTGGAGACGTGTTGCGAGCTTCCCCAGATGAGACGCCTCAGACAGAGGTTCTACCAAGAAAGGGTTCGGGAGCTGGACTCCGAGACCACCAACATCATCGAGCAGGATCACATGAGCGACCCCTCGCATCACATGACGGATCACCTACCAGTCATCCCTTCTGTGTCAGAACAGGCTGCGTCTCTACAGCAGGATGGGAAGTCAATGCCTTACACCCCAGTATCAGAATCTGCAGTTGACAGCAAACTGAGATGACACATTGTCTGGAAAACATTGTATTTGAGGGACTGATCTATAAATTTGTGCTCCATTTGTGACTGCTCAGGACATACCTGCTTTGACCTCTAAATGTGTACGTATATAAGGAGCTTGTGTTTACAGTATCTACATGTAAGATGGGTTTCTTAATCACTTAAAAATGGCTTTCTGCCATTGTCAACACCAACTGACATTTGTGGCGTAATAGCAGGAACCACCCACAGACTATCAGGATGGCATTGTTTTCTTGTTCTCCCCTGTAGCTCCATTCCCTGCAGATAAGAACGAGATCTGTGACACAGAGGAAGGGCTGGGCCCCCAAACGGAGGGAAGCCCTACATGGTTCAACTTCCTGCCAACGTTTTGATGTCGTAATTCCAAAGTGGAACAGTTTGCTCTAGAGGATTTCACATCCGCTCTTAGCGCTTTATATAATCAATGGTGCTATTTGCATAGGAAATTTGCCTTCTTGGAAGTAGTATAGCAGTACCAGGGGAATTAGGCGTACTATCAGTTGGCCTACTGTACATTATGTGAAAAGGATTCCAAGAACAAGATAATTTATTTGAATAACAAAGTACCGTAATAGAAACCTGTCAATATAACGCAATACAGTTCAACAGCACCACAAACTGCAGTCTCCATAATGACCATACTGTTGAATCAACCCCTCTCTAAGAGTTTCAACAAAAACTGAACACTATAACTTTCAAGAAGGTAGGATTTAATGCAGCACCGTTGTATTAGACTGCATTAGTTCCAGCTAGATTTACCTAATAAACTGGCAACTGAATGTGCTGTATTTCAATTGGGTAATTATTCAGCAATGCATGGCCTCTCACCACTAGATGGCAGCACTTTCATTTTCTTTACAAAAGAGATTTGCTTAAGGTTTTTTGTTACAGGGAATGTATCTTTCATGCTGCTCAGGGGAGATCCTTAAAACACAAATATGCAATAATGTGTCATTGTTACAACTGAGGGTGAGGGAGCATGTTTTTATTATCCATTTTATTCACACGTGAAAGTCTTCCAAAGATCATTTTGCTGCCTGTTTTCATTGTCATTTTGCAGGATTATGGGGTTTAATCAAGAGAAGAACATTATAATGGTATTTAAAAAAAAAAGAAAAGTGTAAATAAATCATGTAACCTTTAACTTTTTTTTTTATTTATTTACAAATTACAAGTGATTTAAACATTTTATATAAACCTGGGTTATTTAATTTATACAGTATCATATTCACATCATATGTCAAGACACATACATGCAGACTGATGTGGGCTCACACATTCAAGCGCAAACATTCAAATTCAAACATACACACAAAGACACAGAAACTGTCCTTTAACCAAAGAAGTAGATTCCCTCTTTAGAAAGAGTAGAGAAAGTATTTGTCCTTCTGAAATGTCCTTTTATCCGCATGAGCTGCGGGGCTGTTGATGTGCAGCAGATGTTGAAACTTTGACCTCCCCACAAAAGCTGCAAAGTGTAAAGTTGACTATTATATTCACAAAATGATAGAATAGCCAACTCAGAAGCCCTTACAGACATTCCGTTCCTCACCGTCACATATACGTGCATCTTTGTGTGTTTATGATTATACGATCTGTGGATGTTTGGAGCAGCGGGGCCAGAGAGGGCGCAGGCTGAGGATGAAGAGGATGAAAATCAGTACTGCGATAATGGTTACTATGGAGACATAGCCGGCGTGGGGCAGGGGGGGAGAGTCAGGAGCCTCAGCTGGAATCATATTGGTCAGATTCAACATGTAGCCCAGCGTCCAGCCTGCATCACTGCCTTTTATCTGGAGACAAACAGGAAAAGGGAAGACTCACTGATACGGCACGCCAGTACATGTCTCACACTTCTGCTTACATAAATATTGATACTTTTGCTGAAGTGGAATTTTAAATGGAGAATTCTCCAACCATCACAACTACATGTTGTCTGCAGGGGACATGGAAGAGGGCTTGACATTATTTTATGCAGCAATTCCTTTAATCCAAGACAATTTTCTCTTTAGAGAGATGGTAAAAGAAACCTTGAATGCTGAACCTACATGTTTAAACCCAACTCTTATCCTAAACCTAAGCCTAACCTAACAATAATTTTAAACCAGTACAAATAATACTTCTTTTTTAATGTAAGATTTAGTTGCTTCCGTTTTAGGGTCCTGGTATTGTGCATGCTGGCTGTGCTGTTCCTACTTTGACATATCACAAGATCTGCTGTGTAAAAGACCTGCACAGTATCAAAACAATACAGAAAACAAATGTAGTAACTTTACAACACAATAACATATACAAAAATAAAAAAATATCCTGATTAATTGCCTGATGAAAAACAAGTGAATTTAGATGGCTTATGTATATCTATCTTTCAAAACTGAATTTCCAAATTGATTTTAACATCCCATTATTTTTCTTTTTAATTTGTCCTATTCATTGATGGATTAATGCTAATATGTAAATAAGTTTAATAATGAATTTGAATTGCCAATTTATATTTCAATTATTAAAATGCCTTTTTAATTATTTATTAATGAATTAAGATTTTATTAGTAACATATTTTAATAATTCCTGTTTTTATGCTTTCTAACTTTTTAATTTTATTTTGGGGGGGCATTTAAGCCTTTAATCACCAGGACAGCATGAAAGGGGAGAGAGAGGGGGAAGACGTGCGGGAACCCTGCCGCAGGTCGGATTCAAACCCTGGGCCAATGCGTCGAGGAATAAACCTTTTCATATGGGCGCGCGCTCTACCAACTGAGCTCCAATCGACCACTATGGGATTCGTAATTTAGCTTCCCGGACGCCCGTGCTTTCTAACTGTTTACCTGACACATGTGATCCTCCATAGCACCACCATCACAGGCTGCTTAGCTACCAGCTGACTAGTTACGTCCAATTATATTCACGCAGGTGTGCAGCGCGGCCATTACAACCAGACACCTGTCCTGTCCTACTGTGCTCTACGCTCATGTCAACGTCGTTTTCTACCGCAGTTGACCTGACACCATAGATTTATATATATATACGTATGACCTGCAACAGTCCACTGCGTTACGAGACTCGAAACAACCGTCAGCGTGTTTACTGTCTGTTACCACTGATGAGGGGCTACAAATCACCACTCCCTCGCCGTTATGCCTGGATCTACGGTAAGTAGGCTACCTGCTCCTGTGCTGCTTGTGCTTTAATTAATTGATTTTATTTGG
The DNA here is from genome assembly GCF_010015445.1 of Perca fluviatilis. Taxonomy (NCBI): domain Eukaryota; kingdom Metazoa; phylum Chordata; class Actinopteri; order Perciformes; family Percidae; genus Perca; species Perca fluviatilis. Next base: position 11,149,478 of record NC_053132.1, read on the forward strand.
CCCGGCGGGCTGTTTTTCTGTTGTGTTTCAGGGAGGATGTAGCGCTGTTGCTACTTTAGTTTGAATTTAGCTTGACTTATTTGCGTGTTGCTTCTGCACGCTCATCCGCTGTCCGCTGCTTGTATCTATGTAGGCTACTGTAGCAGATTAGCTTATTTAGTAGTTTGTTTGTAGGCTACTTTGGCGTGCATTGTGATGTCTTGCTTTGTTGACCATATTACTTCTGTTTTGGGCTGAAATGGTTTTGGTGATATTTTCCAATGGTGCCATGTTTGAGGGGGGTGGGGGTGTGACTCACTGCAGTTTAGGTAAATAGATATAGATGAGGATAATATTGTCTTGCTCCCATTATTTCCTTGTAATATAGGCCTCATGAAAATGCTGAAGGATAAGTAGTCCTATTTTATAATTTTTCTTGTATTTAGCTAGCATAAGGAAATATTTTCCTCAATACATTTAAACACAGTTGACTATGTAAAAGCTTTACTTTTCTTTATACCATCATTAAGGCTAATGTTTCCTGGTCATTAGCTTCAAGATAGGGGAAATGGTCTGGCTTTTGAAAAGAGCATCTACGAGTATTTCACTATCAAGATGTTATTGGTTGGTGGTGGCTTTGCAGGTAGAAGTGGTTGACAATTAATTGCATGGATCTGCTGTTAATCTTTAAGAAGGGAACCATCATTTGTATTGAGGGATCAGTTTTCTCAGCAGAATCATCATAGCTGTTTTTATTCTAAAGAGCCTCCTAAAACAGCAGAGACCTTTTTAACCAAATAACAAAAATAACCATTTACTGTAACTGTCAATTCCTTGACACAAGCATCTCCGACTGAACCTGAGGAAATGCGTATAAGGTGACTTGTTATTGATTGCCGTTGTCTAGTAAGGTTGCTGTGGGTTTTCTTTAGACTGTAGTTCTTAATTGAGCAATCAAGTAGACTTGTAAGCTACAAGTAATGCTATTAATATCAATGTGTTGTCAAGGTTGTTGGACAAAGAAATATCAAGGCATAGGATCTGGGACACACACACACACACACGCGCGCGCTCTGATGTGTGTGAGATAGGAAGGGAGTGGACTGTGATCTACCGACCTCTTTGATGAATTTTATGTCGGAGTAGCTCTCTGAGGTGAAGTTGTATCCTTCTGTCAGCAGGGTGAGGATGTACGTGCCAGCGAAACAGTACTCAGCCAGGTACTTTAATTTAATGTTCGGATGCTGCTGCCTTATCTGTTCAGCAATTCAAATGCAGTGATATGATTAATGTACAGTACACATAGTGCAGGACATAGATACGTAAGACAGGAAAGCAGGAAAATATGGCAGGATATTTATTTTGTGTCTAACTGATGCATAAATATGCCTGACCTGATTCCAAGGTGTAGCGCAGTAGTCTTTAAGCTTCTCTTTGACAGTGTCAAGTGGGATGGATGTATTGGTCAGATTGAGGAAGTTCATTACAAAGTAGTAAGCAGAGAATGCCTACAGACAGACAGACAGACAGACAGACAGACAGACAGACAGACAGACAGACAGATTAAAATGCCTGGTATCTTTAGCAAATTATGTAATCTTATAAATAGTTTATTCTCATGAGGTTTTTTTACTGGCCCCACTGACTCAGAGTTTTTTTTGTCTTTGGTTTGCAAGGAGCTGTGCGGCTAGGATATATGCCATATTCAACAGCAACATGTCTTTTCAGTGAGGTCTGGATTGTTTACTGTTTTTGGAAAAGTTGAAGTTCAAAAAGCTATATAAGAAAATGCTATTCACCCATAATATATTGGGGTGGCAGGCATCTCAGACATAGATTGAATAAAACCCCAAAATATCTGCATGGCTAGAGTGGCAGTAGCTCAATCCGTGGGGATTTGGGTTGGGAACCGGAGGGTCGCAGGTTCAAGTCCCAGTACGGACCAAAGTACAGAGTGTGGATTGGTAGCTGGCGAGATGCCAGTTCACCTCCTGGGCACTGCCAGGTGCTCTTGAGCCCCCCCCCCACCGCTCAGGGCGCTGGTCCAGGCACTGGCAGCCCACTCACTCTCCATTTGTGCATGAATAGGTTCTGAGCATGTCTGTGTGTATTTCAGGCCTGTGTGTAGTGATTTCTAACGGAGTGTAAATTGTAATTTCCCCACTGGTATAAACAGTATAAATTATAATTAAATAAATACTACAACAGATACTGCTAGAATTAAAAAATATATATAAATTTTATCTATAATTTGGGTGAACTTTGGGACACTTTTTTTTTTTTTTTTTATAAGCAAATTACTTCATATTCTGAGGCAGATCAGGAACAATTCACAGTGCTCAGTGAACAGTGATTATTACATTTGATAAAGCCGTATGTTGTGTAACTCTTGTAGCTACGTTGATTGTGTAACCCTTCAAAAAACATAGGCCACTTGTTAATAAATAAAACCTGATAACTGTGTTACATTACCCCAAATGGCCCTTGCAAAAGTGGCTGGAAGACCCCATTGAAAGAGCATCGGCTGTATTTGCAGGAATTGAAATCGAAGATACTTTTGATGTTTTTCTGGCATTCTAAGAAGTTTCCGTTCCCTGAGTGAATGAAGGTTGCAGGAGCTCCTTGGGGTTTCCTGTCTGACACGCAGGGGCTGTCATAGAGGACCGAGTAGTTCTTTGTCACAGTGTAGCCAGGGTGAAAACAAGGATCTAAAACTGTTCCTGGACCTGCCTAGGGGAGGAAGCAAGAGACACAGAGAGAAGGCTAATTAAATTGAAAGTCAGCATTACTGCACATTTCAGCATATCCTGTCTCTATTAAAGATAATTACATTTGAAGCAATCTCAGATTAGATTAGTTTTGAACAACCCATTATTGTCGAATGAGAAAAAAGAAGAAATTTACTTGAGACTGGTGTGCCAGCGTCATTCGTAGCGCTTGGTCTTTCCCGTAACACAGGAAGCTGTGAGTGTACAGGTTATAGTCATTTCCGTAGAGTCGGAAAGTCACAGAGTTTCTGGGTGACTCTGAGCCGTTGTAATTATCAGATACAAAGCTAATCTGAGTGGAGGCGCCACCGAGGTCAAGGGCCCCTGTGGTTTCCAAGCCCTGTAACAGACAAAAAGGCATTGAAGTCTGTGCACAGCAGAACACCCTGACTGATGCACACAAAGCACATTTGAAAGTGGACAAACTTGCACGTATGCAGTGTGCAGACATACGCACATACAGACCTGTTTGAGGCGGTCATCCAAGTAGTTGACTGTGACCCAGCCAAAGGAACCCTCCTCTTGGCCGCTGAGTATTCTCGCTCCCTGATAGGAAAAGGGGAACTTTTTCAGGGCTTCCTCCACAGCCTGAAATACCTTGTCTGACGCTACGCTGTTCTCCATACTGCACACACAACACAAATTCATTAGACTGATTCACGTCCATAATTCAAATCAGTACAGCAACCCATAAACAATACTGTATCGTGTATAATAAATTTGACCCTAACATATTCACCGCTCTGGCTGTGAAGTTCATGTGGAGATAAATCACAAAACAGGCATATGGAAAAGGCTACAGATGGTAGCACTTTGACTGCCAGCACAAACACCATTACAGAGTAAAGGGTTGGGATACACCAGTGCAGAGGTGGGCCAGCAAGGCCTTCTCTACTGGCTTCAGTCACCGTGTATTCATGTCTCTGCAATAGTGATAATTAATAATAATAGTTTCTGTAGGATAGTACGGAAGGCCCAGGTGTAAAATACACAACCCGCCACTGCACCAGTGTCAGCATGAAAAGGCTTGCTGTGTTTGGTTACACGTGTGCCGTACTTCAGCAATCTCATTCCAGCAGTAGCACCCAGATAAAGAGGGGTCTCGTGGTGTCTTTTTCCAGGCACCAGCTGCTCGGCCTCCTGCATGCATTCTCTCAGAGACTCCCCTGCCTTCAATGGATCGGACGCATAGCTGGAGATACCTGGACCTGCAGGTTGAGCAAAATGTCAAGAGGAGAGTGAAGTCATTTAGCTTAAATTTAGCAATCATAAAACATAGTTCAAAGATGCTAGCCTGCTTGGGAATTGAAGGTCATCTGTACAAATCCATGAACTGAAAAGGAATTTGCTGTGGAGAAGAAAGCTTGGTGACATTTGTTTGCCTGTCAGTGGCGTCATATCCCATTTGTGCATGAGTCAGCATTGTTTGTCTGCCAGAATCTTTCATGAATGTATTTTATTCAGTTTTAAGCCACATTTTAATGTTGCACTTTTTAGATCTTGATAGTTTCTAACCATATACTTTAACCGGATGAAGGATTCAAATCATCTGACATAAAGCTAGAAAATATTCGACCAAAATCTATTTATTTACTAATTTACATTTACTACTACATACTTGACGTATTCGAAAGCTAAACCCAATTTTCATCGTCATAGGTTTCTCACTTTATAATGAGCATTCAGATCTGCAGCCAAAAATGTAAATCATTAATAAAACTACAATAATCCATTAAGTGTGGAGTTGTAAATGTTAATGAGCTTTTGATAAATAGATTTTGTCTGCAGATGCCTTTTTTAGGGAAGGTAAACTGTTGTAGAAACAATTAGCTGATATACTGAATCCATTATTTACAACTTATTAACCTATTATAAAGTACTATTGCTATCAAAAAGTGTGTCAGGAACAATTCAGTGCTCAGTGAACAGTGATTATTACATTTGATAAAGCCGTATGTTATGTAGGCCTAACTTTTGTAGCTACGTTGATTGTGTAACCCTTTTTCATAGGCCACTTGTATATGCTTATAAATAAAACCTGATAACTGTTACATTACACCAAATGACCCTTGCAAAAGTTTCTGTTGCCGTTAATCAGAAGAATTGGAAAAAAAAAATTCTTATCTGTTATACAGCGTTTACATTCACAAAAAGCCACCCACACCTTTTGCGGGAAGGTGCCGCATTGTCAGATTTTGCATGAATGCGGAGCTTCATCCTGTGGCATGAAGTACAAGATGCAGAGGGGCATGACAAAGTAGTGGTAATCGGAATGAGAACGGGCTCCACATCTGCACGCTGGTATTGGGTGGGGGTAACACACCCACGTGGGGCCCAAAGGTTCTTTGCGGACGCCCATAACGTCCCGCACGCAGCAAAATGGTAAGAAAAGAGAAAATATATGCAGGGGGCAGAGTCTCTGCACATACAGACACCACCAAACACTTTTAGTGGCTCATAAGTGATGATTGAGATGGCTTACTTTTTTATTATTCTATACATGGTTTTTTAGGCTCAAGATTCGATTCAAAAACGATTCTCGATTTTATAAAAAGGAAAAAAAAAAAAAAAGATTCACAGTATGTAAATGTAGTTACTTTTCCCATGTGATTGCAGTAGACGTACAATTTAAAAGAAACTCAACAAATTAAATATAGTATGATATTACTTTATATGTCTTTAATACAAAAATAAAAACTTTTGCCACTAAAAAGTGCCAAGCTTTGGCCAGCTTTCAAATACTGCTTTTTTCGGCCACCGGAAGCCCGCGCCTTTTTCCCCAGGATCTTCCTCCGGAGCTAGCCACGGAGATTAGCAAGGCCATGACCGCCACCCTCACCACGGTGGCGTTGTCCAGAGTCATGGCGTGGCAGACTGTGGCCCAGCGAAACATCTGGCTCCACATGTCGCAGCTACCCACTGAGCTCAGGCGCGAGCTTCTGTACGGCCCCATAGCTCCCGATGGACTATTTGGGCCCCGTCATCAGACAGTCACGTCCCTCCTTCACCAAGCAGCCGAAGACGCGGAGCGGCTCCGTAGGCTCGGCTCTTGGAAGCCCGTTCCCCCAGAGCAGTGCCGTCGCCATGACAACCGCCATAAAATGCTGCGGCGGCGTCTTCCCAGGCTTCGAGCTCCGCTCCTCCGCACTATCTCCAAACATTAGTGGATAATGATTGGCTCCATCTACAGTCAAAGCCTACGCAGCGACCATCTCATCCTTCCACGAAGGCTATGGAGAGAGGATGGTTTTTGCGCACCCCCTGGTAAAGCGTTTTCTTGAAGGGGGTCAGACGACAGAAACCCGCCGTGCACCCTCTCACACCCCAATGGGACATAGCACTGGTGCTTCGAGCTCTGGAGAAGCCTCCTTTCGAGCCCCTAGCACAAGCCTCTCTCAGGTTGCTGTCACTAAAAACGGCGCTCCTCCTTGCCTTGACGTCAGCCAAGAGAGTGAGCGACTTATGTGCGCTGTCAGTTTCACTGTCCTGCCTCTCCATTAGAGGGGACGGGAGCGCAGCCGCCTTACAGCCAAACCCCTCATTCACACCAAAAAATTCTAACTAATTATTTATAATATAATTTATTTAATCAAGGGTTTTTCCCCCCGCCTCATGACAACGACGCGGAGAAGGTTTTCCACTGGTCATGCCCGGTGCGCGCGTTATCACGGCACGTTTTACGCACGGCGGACATAAGGCAGACACAGCAGCTGTTTGTACACTATAGGGAACACTCCCAAGGAGCGGCCCTTTCAAAACCGCGTCTGTCTCACTGGCTGTGCAAGGCTATCACCCAGACCTATAACACGGGCATCCGGGCACACTCTACGAGGGCACTTTCGGCATCGGCGGCTCTGTTCAAGGGCATAAAAGTAGCCGACATCTGCGCAGCGGCATCCTGGGCATCTCCATGCCCTTTCATCCGTTTCTATCTGCGCAATATGTCTGAGCCCTCTATGGCGGTTCTCGGTTCTATCCTCACTCAACGTCGAATAATGCGCCGTTGTACGTGTGCTCTGCCTGCCTGCTTCCTCCCCTTTTGCGCTGGGTGCTGGGAGGAGAGCGGTGCCTCATATATATATTGTCACTATCTCTCTCACTAACCATGCACACCTACAATCATGATATGTACCGCTGCATGTGTAGGTTACTCGTCTGAGACCCTCACCCCCCCTACACTGGGTGGCTGAGAGGAACATGGACGTCCCATAATTGTCAATCAATTACAACTCTCACTATCATGCACGCCTACACTCATGGCTTGGGCTTTGCAGCCAGCTAGGTCAAGTCATTACCATGGCAGGCTCTTTTACCAGAATAACGCTTCTGATGCGATCTTCTGCCAGTGCATGAGAGAGAGAAAAAAGTCTGTTCTGCTTGTGGACCCTGTGTCGCAGGAGGCATTGACTACATCAGCTTCGCCCTAACCCAATAGCGTAGCCTTAGAGGGCGAAGCCTATACGAAATAGAACGATAGTTACGTTATTGTAACTAGGGCTGTGACGATAACCGCATCACCGCAATAAAGGTGGTGACGTGCCACTACCGCGGTCATGACGTCATCACTGCCATCACCGCATATTTTTTTTTTTTTTACCTTTTTAGCTCACGTAACTTACAGGAGAACAGATATTGTGTGATATGACATATAATGAAAGCAATAATCATTGTGTAGTTATCCTCATCGACTGTCTTCTATCCTACATTCAAGAGTTTATGGAGAGAAAAAAAAAGTTGCCCGTCACTTCAGCTTTGCACATGAGGATGGACAGTCCATTGAGCTGAGGTGGACGTGGACACATTAACGTTAACGCTGCAGTGTTTACCATTGCACATTAGCCTAGCAGCTAGCGGAGTTTCCTTCTGCTTATAGCTTAATCCTGACAAAACTGAACGGTTGAATCTCAGCCTGCATGCACGTTTTGTAGCCTAAACAGAGCAGCTTATATTGGTTCTTAGACAGAGCACTCTGTCTGCTCAGCTGCTAAGACCGCTGTGCTGCGGAGCGTCTTTCCTTGGCATTGTCGGCAAACCTTTTTTTTTCTTTTTACTTTATTGACAATAGAGCTTTCTGAACTGTCTGTGGAATAGATCAACGGAGATGAGAGAAAGCAGAGTGGCCATAAATGACAGCAAAACACAGTAAAGACTCACATTGAGCTGAAATGGAAACACTACGCTACGCACGGAGTGCCCGGTGGGCTAGTGGATGTCCTGTATAGGACAGATCATGCCTTCGCAGCGAAAGGTTTAGATTATTTCCCCCTCAAAATAGGTAATTGAGCACTGTAGTGGTTATGACCATATCGGTGACTATGTAACTACATGGAAACGGGATAAACGATGTCTGTGGCTTGCACAGTAATAGCGTTACTGAAGCTTAGCTGTTGCATGTCTCCTGGGAATTCAGTTGTAGCAGAAAAAGGTAAACTGTAGTGTGCAGATTGGAGCGTAGTGTGTGAAGAGTGAAAAGCGGAGTTGGAAAGAACGAGACTGACAGACAGAGGGAAAACAGGCAGATGAACTTGCTGCTCCAAGCACAAGCTAAAGCTAGCCTTCAGTAACTGGGAGACATAGCCACACCACCGGGCGCTCCGTGGATTTTTATTGGGATGATTATCACAGATGCCTGGCTGAATACACTCACCGGACGGCAGCTAGCAGCTAACGGCTAACAGCTATCTGGCTGTACACACTCACCAGAGGGCAGCTAGCAGCTAACAGCTACTACCGCACTACTGTTTTTTTTAGGGGGGAATACACTTCAAGACATGACATGACCGGTCTTCTGGAGGACATAGCCACATCACCACCGCTCCGTGGATTGTTATTGGGATGATTATCACAGAAGCCTGTCTGAATACACTCACCGGACGGCAGCTAGCAGCTAACGGCTATCAGCTAGCAGGGCAAGCTAGCTACCGGCAGGATCGAGACAGGGACCAGGGTAGGTGAATTTAAACAATGTCTGAGTTGAAAACGCATCTTGTTGACACGTAAGGGCCCTGTTCATGTGGCACATACATATTAATTGCATTTTGTGTCTGTTAAGAGGCACAAAGGCACTCTAAAACTTGCCCCGAGCACTGCCGTTTTAGCTCAGGGGACGCTTGTAGTACGTAGCTGTAGCTTCTCCGTGTTACCTGCACTGATTCGGGTCGGGGTTTTTTCTATCGAAAGTACTCGCGTAGCTATAGCGATCAAGATTAACGTAAAAATTGGCCGGAATTCTCCTTTAAGCCGATGTTTATCGGGGGGTAACGGCCATTCACTTTACCGGCGGTATTGACAACAGATAAAGCCACTGTGTCTTTAGAAGCTCAAGCTTGTTGTTTTATTGTTTACTTTACATCATCTTTGCTATCTCTTTTTCCTCTCGCTTTTCCTCACAGCAGCACTCATACGCTGCTCTCTGTTACCGCTTGCTCTCCACACAGGCACTGACGTCAATCACTTAAGGCCCCCTGCCATTCTCGCTCTAATTTACGCTACTCTTGTAAGGGGGTTGCGGTTAACCGCCATACCGCGGTGATATGTTGCTTCGTCACCGCGATAAGAAAAATACTATACCGTCACAGCCTTAATTGTAACTCCAGATTCTATGAGTATAGGCGTAGCCCTCTAAGATTCGGGCCACCTGCTCCTGTTAGATTAGCTGAAGAAAAAGCTGATGTTGGGAGATGAACAACGGGTCCGCTCTGTGTATATATATACTACAGGCCAAAAGTTTGGACACACCTTCTCATTCAATGTGTTTCTTTATTTTCATGACTATTTACATTGTAGATTCTCACTGAAGGCATCAAAACTATGAATGAACACATATGGAATTATGTACTTAACAAAAAAGTGTGAAATAACTGAAAACATGTCTTATATTTTAGATTCCTCAAAGTAGCCACCCTTTGCTTTTTTTTGATAACTCTGCAAACCCTTGGTGTTCTCTGAATGAGCTTCATGAGGTAGTCACCTGAAATGGTTTTCACTTCACAGGTGTGCCTTGTCAGGGTTAATTAGTGGAATTTTTTCCCTTATTAATAAAAAAAAAGCAAATGGTGGCTACTTTGAAGAATCTAAAATATAAGACATGTTTTCAGTTATTTTACACTTTTTTGTTAAGTACATAATTCCATATGTATTCATTCATAGTTTTGATGCCTTCAGTGAGAATCTACAATGTAAATAGTCATGGAAATAAAAGGAAACGCATTTGAATGAGGAGTGTCCAAACTGTACAGTATCTGCGGACGTAGTTGAAGCCCGTACTGTACTCAAGGGCGGGGAAGAAAATCTTCACGCATGCGCGAATGGATAAACTCAATAGCGTAGCCTTAGAGGGCTACGCCTATACTCATAGAATCTGGAGTTACAATAACGTAACTATCGGTACTTTAGGTAACTATCGGTACTTTAGGTTGTTGTTCGTCCACGTCTTTAATGTTGATCTCTAAGGTGATGGCGTACCATGTGAGTTCTCAAGTTTGTGGTGTTTCCAAAATACTTAACTTTCGCTTTGCAAAGCCTGCATATAGCATGATTCCTATCAAGTTCCGTCTTCCCCTCGAGGTTATAAAAGCCGAAATGTGCCCAAACTCTCGCCTTCAATGAGGATGGAGCAGGTTGAATAATTCTTTCTGTGAGGTTTGCCATTGTTTGCGCCGACTAAACTACTTCTGCAGCACTCGTTCTTCTTTTGATTATAAGTGCCCAGGCGTCAGTGTGAATTCGACGCAGCCACATCTATGGGAATGGCGAGCTAAACTCATTTCAGATACTCACCCCTAATAATTGGCATATTTAATAAGAATAAACACTCTAAGTTAAGTATAAATGTGCATGTTCATGTAAGCTTACGCGCACTTCTTTTAATATAATGCATTATCATTAGAATGTATGTGCAAAGTGTGTGTATGGGACGACATTGTGTGCTGCACATACCTGTGACTTTGCAGGAATGAGTCTGTTCAACTCTTCCAGTGTTGTTATCCTTCTCAGCTGGCCACTCATAGATGTACAGAGCTGTGTGGGAGGAGCCGGCGTCCAGCACAATCCCATACTGGAGTGGAGACAGAAGGAGGAATTCCAGTTCAGTGCTCAGTGACTAGCACTAGTTAGCTGGATGACTTCCATCCAGAAACAAAGTTCAAACATTCAGTGTGATGATTGTATAGTCCAAAGACAAACTTTGCAAAACTTTATCAGCAATACATTTATCAGTGCAAATAGAAAATTATTAGTTTAGGGCTGAAACAGAACCCCCTCCACTTTAATCAAAAATAGCTGCGAGTCTTTTACTGGGTCTGCATTTATGACACAAAGGAGTGGCGATTTAATATTCACATAAACATTCTCTTCCCTTATTTGGTAGGGGATTTCTAGAACTAGTAGTACAGGTTGAGGTCATATTGACAGAAGAGACCATATTTGGCTTGGGGACTTTGAACAGACATCCCACTGTAATGTAACTGCTGCACCCTCAGTGCAAGAAGGAGCGATACCGCAGGTCCTTTTTATTCCAGCAGCAGTCAGGCTCATTTATACAACATCCTAATGTAGCACTGCTAGCTGTTTCTGCAATATGAGGCATCACTGGACACTATTCTGCACTATGCTTTATTATTATTACTCTGTCACCTCCAATATTTAATTTCTATTCATCCGCACCTTACTCATCTGTATATCTGTGTTTGTATACTGTCTGTTTATAGAAGGGTGTTTATTGTGTAAATATGTTTTGGTTTATTACTATTATTACTATAACTAATTCTATTTTTTCTAATTCTTATACTTAATGTATATTTTTTCGCCTAGGTCTACCTAATGTGTATTTGTGTTATTCTGATGTGTGTAAAAAAAAAAAAAGTGGAGGGAACAGGCTATAGCATTTTTTTATTTTTAACAATGTTTTTATTAATTTCTCTCTCAACCTCTGCTGTACTACAACAATCAAGAAATTATATTTCATGACAGTGGCCTCCAGATTTTCTCATACACCCCAAATTTGCATCTCAATATTTATGTCAGTCTCTCCATGGACATACATTGCAACAAGGCTACAGCATTTTAGTATTTTCCTTTACTGTACCTTGTACTTTTGGGGGAGGGGCCTGTTCTGCAAAACTGCTACCGTCACCAAGGCAACAATCGCTATGACACCAATCACAGTGATGATGATGGCCACAGGCGTGTGCCAGGGGTTCTTCTCTTTCATCTCTGAGAGCGGGGGCGTAAACACAGACAGAAAAGACAGACAGGAAGGAGAAGCGAGAGGGTTGCCGGGGTAGAAAGGGGAAGATGGGGAAACATTGGAAAGAGGAATAGAGGGTTAGCCAATCTTGCATCCAGATGTGAGTGATGTCACCGCATGTGTGTGTTTGTATGATAGATAGTCTGTCCGGGGGGTTTGCAAAAGCTTTTAACTGTGTTGTTTTGTAACCAAGGACTATAGCTGGATTACTGATTTGGTATGTCTGAACTCATGCCAAACTGTTCCTTGATTCTAGAGGGAGTTGTTGATTCAGCCGCAGAACGTTTGAAAGGGAACTCCACCAAAGTACTTGACTAATGCTGAAAGATCAACAAGATTTCTTCTTTGGAAAATCATTAAAAGGAAACCGGTTTATTATTGTGGAAATAGCTGAAGTGTTTATACAACAAAAGAATGTTTGGCTATACAATCAAAAATTAGTCACTGCTAGTGAACAATAATTAATAATTTCCACATCCCGTTTTAGGTATTCTTTTAATCCTGATTATATTTGATCGCTGTGTCTGCTAATACTTTGTTCAGTTCCCATTCCTTCCTAAGTACTCATTGAGTTTCCACAGTTTACAAATAGGATTTTAAACACACACACACACACGTACACACGGTAGTGTAGATTGTATGCGCTTCTACAGTATATTTACAGTTCATCAAGAGACAAAAAGGGTGTAACAGGCTGTCTGTATTCATAAGGCTATTGTGATTTGAAGTGAGTGATGAACAAGATACCAGCCTGAATTGTAAAGACACACACACACACACACACACACACACACACACACACACACACACACACACACACACACACACACACACACACACAGTTGTTTGATTATCACCAGGGAAAGTAAACTGGCAGACATTATCTAGGTGCGCATGACCGCTGGCAAAGTATACACAATGTGGAAAGTGACCCGACTGTAGAGTACAGTACACATTTCATCAGAACACACACACACACACACACCGCTTTTCTGTTGCCCTGCATCATCAGGACCCGGAGCAGTGATAGTAAACCTGACCTTTGTCTACTGTGGGAAAACCCACAAAGACTGAAACTTGAAGCACATTAAAGCAGTGAGTCAATGGCAAACAAACAGCAAAAGAGAGTACTTACCTCTGTCTACTTCAATGAACTTACTGTACAACTGACAGGGGAGAGAGAGAGAGAGAGGTAAGTGAAAAAGAGTCTAAGTGGAAGGGAGAGGAAAATATGGGGAGGAGAGAATGGACAGGGGGAGGTAGCAGAGTGATATGATAAAGGGAGGCTTTTTCCGCCGGCCAGACAAAGGATAAGAATAAAGCTGTGTGCTTGTATCTTCCTGGTGGAGTGGCTCTGAAGCACTGAGTTTGGCATTTCCTCCCCAAGCTGGGGCCACAAAGCTGGTCACTATGGAGACAGCTAAAGTGTGTGTCTGTGCGTGTGTGCATGTGAAGCCCATTAAAAGGGTATCTCTCTCACTCTTTCTGTGAACTAATGAGTCACTCGCCCCAGCACTACTCTCTCTCTGTTCATTCTGTGGGGTGGGTAGGAGGGAGGGAAAATGGGGACTCCCTTGTTTAGCCACTTTTTATTGCAGGCAGGCTGTGATGTCATCTCTGTGACGGATTGGAATCCCCTGCTATTTTCTCTCTCTCTGTCTCTCTCTCTCTCTGTGTTTTAGAAGAATAGGGTATGTGCAGCAGACCCAAAACATGACTTGCCTGCAAATTTGTTGATCCATTCACAGATCCGTTCTGTTATTTCCCTCTCTTGCTGCACACATACAGATACACAAACTCACATATTTAAACACTTTAAAATACTGTCAACACTACATGCTTATATTGCTTATCATTCCCTAACCTTCCTCTTTTTGAGAGAGCTAAATGACTCAAAACCTCCCACATTGAGGAAGTACACACACACAAACAAACACTAAGCAAACAACCAACGTTTGCAGCTATTATTATTATTACTTATTGTTAAAACATTATCCAGGGACTGTCTAAACCAGATAGTCTGGCAGTAGTCCAGTTACAGTATTTATCATATTCACTCTCTATTCTTTATATGACCATCATTTTGTCATCCAGTTGAAATCTTCTATCTTTTTGTAAAAGTTAATGGAAATTACAGTCAGACTGATCTCTGTGCAGATTTATTGCAATGCATATTTCAACTAAATTAAACAAAATGTTACAATAAAATGTATAAAGCACCAGAGATAATAAATTACAAGTAAAAACTGGAAGTATGAAAGGAGAGAGCGAGACATGTCCAAATGCATGTGAAACGTCTCTGATTGCTTTAGAAACAAACGTGACTGACCGTCTGACACCTTGGATAAGAGCCATAGATCTAGAAAAATGCAATCACTTAAATGCACCTTTTTAAATGGATGTTGGTTGACAGCTTGTCTTGAGCTTTGTATCCGGGATGTTTTGTCTTCACTTTTGTACAGTGGGAGACAGCGGAGATGCGTTGTGATCTATATATGCAGTCTGTGGTTTAAAAATTCAAAATCATTGAGGAAAATTGCTTTCAGTTGTCTTAACCTTTTTTTGTTTTTACAGTTTAAACGGAAAACATTTGAAAGTCATTGGTATGCCAATTAAAAATTCCTAAAATATTAATAACACAAAATACAAGACAACGACCGTATTGGTGTCAACCATCAAAGGCTCATATATGGTGCCAGTCTTGGTGGAGGTCCAACCACTAACTCTGACTGGATGACTGTTGCTGCAACACCAGCATGTTGCTTCAGAGGGATGATGGGATTGAACAAACCCTTCCTCGAAGGCGTGTGGCCGCAATTAAGCAAAAATGAAACCATATGTGATTTCCACATATGTTTTTCTGTTTTACAACCTCTTCACATGCCTTGGTTTATTTTGTCATTACTATAGCTGTTTGTCAAGCAGACCTGTAATGTATAAGAACAGCTGCAAAGTGTCTGCCGGTAAAGTCAACAACCAGCCTTGGCATCAATGAACAAATCCGTTAATGACAGCTGGCACCAATTACAAACCTCTTCCTAGTTTAATTGTGGGACACATCAAAGTCTTTCAGGAAAGTTGTTACTTTCGAGCTAGTAAAGGTGCCTGAACATCCCCCTTCCTTCCATTTACAGTCAAGTTTGAACAATGTGTAGAACATTTAGTTTCCAGTTAAAGTCCTTACAGATTAAAGTAGGCAAAGACTGTTCTATTAGATGTAACCACTTAATGATGATGCTGCTGTTGGCAGAAAAACAGATACAGACCTACTGTAGTCATAAACACATGTTGAGACAACACAGGGCTTACCTGAGAAGCAAATTATGTGCATGAGATCATCAACTCTCATAGAACATCAACACAGACTTGCACGAAGTGGGCCACACACGTGCAGATTTGTATGTTTGTACTTAGGAGTTTTATTTACATTACGCAGTCCCTAATGACCACAACTACCATCCCAAACCTAGTCTCATCTCACCCTTAATATCAAGGTTTAACCTTTATGTAAATAAGTGACGACCAACAAAAATGTCCTCACTTTCCAACAGACGTACTGTATTTGCATGCACACAGATGCAATCTTGCACCAGAGTTTTTCCATGTCCGACCCTTCCATAAACACAAATGTAGTGTGAAGGTGAGGCTAGGATGGTTCAATCTATGACCTGATGAAAGACGGAGTGGTGGGACGAGGAGACCACTGAGAAATAAGGGTGGAAAACATCTGCTATCACTCGGAGTATTTTAAGAGATTTTTTTTTAACAAGCTAAGTTTTTAAAAAAAAGAAAAAGCATTAGTACGTGTTTGAACTGACTTTAACTTGTGGGAAAGCAGGAAGCAAAAAACAATCAGTGTGTAGGGAGACTTGAGATTTAATATTAACTTCTGTTGCCTGCAGTAAAAATTAGGGTTGTTGTAGACGAACCAATCATTCCGATCATGCCCCCACAATGTTCAACAAATGTTGCACATAAAATAACATTCACAGCACAACAACACAAATTCTTGCCTCAAGATGACCATTGACTCCATTTATTCCCTAATCCCTAAACTGACATGAGACCGCACCAAATGACGTCACCTAGTAGGGCTGCACAATTAATCGAATTTTAATCACGATCACTATTTTCAAATTTGCGTGATCGAGCGATATTTAAAATGCGTCATTCCGTTCATAGAACAGTTTTTGCAAAGCCAATCTAGCGCTCCATAAACCACTGTTTGATCACATGTCTCCATGAGCCAATCAGAGCTGTTCCCTGCCTGCACCGCGCAGCTTAGTTTCTAGATGTAGACAGTCACAGAGGACAGAGTAACGTGAGGAATATTCCACAACAGGTAGCAGTCGGTCATCATAAGCCGGTCACAATGTTTACCAGTTTACCAGTAAACGCAACGTTTTGTCCCTTCTGTGTTGTTTTTCAGACAACAGCAGTGACCAGTGCTAGTTTGTGTCTTTTAGCTCATAGCTTTAGCAGCAGACTGTTGGACATCCCGCTGTTGGAAACCTACAGTGAAATACAGATGCACTACACTGTTTAGCAGTCAGCATTTTAGCCGTGTTTAATCCAGTTACTACTGTGGCTAACGGTAGGCTAACGTTAGCTGCTGTGTAACGTGTTATTAGTGTTTACTAGCGTGACATTCAGCGATGTTTATGTTGCCTCTAATGTGGGTTTCGGAGCATCAGAGCGCAATGCAGACATGTAAGTGGCAGTGTAATGAGCCACAGAAATCCGTGTAGCTATTTCGTCTGGTAGATACCGGGCACCATATGCGCCGTTAACGTGAACAGAAAATTGCGTTGCCTGTATCTTTCACGGCAAACATGCATGTGTGGAAAGCGGTCGCACAACAGCTGAAATGGCATACTCCTTCACAGTATCCTTCAATAAAGGAGGAATGTAGCACAATATGGATGTATTAGTAGGAATGTAGCACAATATGGACGTAAAAGCAGTTATAATTATATAATTATGTGACAATAAAATTTAGTTTTGGCTAAAATCAACAAATAATCGTGATAATTAATCGTGATCTCAATATTGATCAAAATAATCGTGATTATCATTTTGGCCATAATCGTGCAGCCCTATCACCTAGCAAAAAGAAGTCCAAAGGTTCAGCACATACCGTAAAACTTCAAATAATAACCCGGGCTTCTATTTACCCAAATCGCCGAAATGCACTGGCTTGTATTTGAGACAGGCGTCTATAAGAGACAGGCCTTTAATTGACATGCTTTGCCCGCATGCTGTGGATCCACTCACACATGCTCACCTCCAGCTCTTCACTGACCTTCTTCCTCCCTCCACCTCGCAGTCTGGCCCTTTTGTCGTCTTCCTCGGACAGACGTTGCAGTTCTGCTTTGTTTACGCCATTCTCGCACTCTCTTAGGATCAATCGAGAAATGCCGCTGCTTCTCCCGAATTTTGTTCGGCAAATTTGACAACTGTCAGCTTAAATGTCAAATCATACTTTTTTCTTTTTGTCTCCATGGTGGTATTGAGAGAATTAAGAAAAACTGAAGACTAAAAGAAAGTTTGTTAACCTGTTTGTTATGTTGCCATAGTGATGAGTCGTTTATGAACGGTTGCGTCTGTCACGTGAAATCAAATCAAAACATAGAACAAACGATCTGACGGGTTTTAAAAGATCAAATACAACCCGACACGAAAAAAAAAAAAAACAGACCAGGCCTCTATTTGAGACCGGCCTTTATTTACCCAAATCTGTTGTCACACCAGGCGTTTAAAAGAGATAGGCGTCTATTAGGGACTCTGCTATTATTTGAAGTTTTACGGTATAAGTTCTCATACAAACACAGGCCCTCACAGACCTAAATGCCATACACAGTTCATAGGCTTGCCTAACAGGCATTTTCCTTTTTCCACTGCTGCATTACGGAGGCGCTGCGGGCCCCGCGTGCAATTGCGGCCATTCAAGTCAATGCTTGATATTCTACTAGCCGTGCAATGGCGTGTCCCAGAAGTGTGCGTGGAGCGGCTCTCCGGTCAGCTAAAGATACGCGACAGGTCTATTTTCACGTGGGCCGTGTGTCGGCGAGGCAGGAAGTGAATCAGCGAGACTATCCAGTCAGTTTACCAAGTTTAATTACAGGAGTGGTTGGAGTGGAAGGTAGATACTAGCTAATAAAGACATTATAGTTCTTGTAGAGACAATACAATCTGTGAGTCAGGCAGCAAGACGCTCCGCTTCTGAGACGCTCCCGGTGTGGAATGGCACTGGGGGAAAAAAAAAAAAAAAGGGGGAGCCCCCAAAGGCGCCCCCCCCCTGAAAAAAAGGGGCCCCCCCCCCCCAAAAGAACATTTTTTTTTTTTTTTTTTGGTGGTTTTTTGCCCCCCCCGGCCCCCCCCTCCACCCATGTTGATCTGGAACTACAGGCTCATAAATCTCCTGTGATAAAGTAATGCAGAAGTAACCGACGATAAGGAAGAGATAGGAGATTGTTTTTGAATCCGCAGATATTGAGATGGTTTTTACTTGACACTGAGCGATGAGTCAAATGGTGACACCGTCGGGGATTCGACCGTGTCATCGACCGTGTCATCGACTGTGGTTTCATAATGGCGGGAAGACGAGACAACAACATCCTTGCGAAGCAGGTCTTACATTTGTTGTGCTGCTCTTATGGTTAGGCCCTAACAAGTCATAAGCCTGTTTGTTGACATGAACATTGTAGAGGTTATACATGTTACATAAGTACAGTCACCGCAACTCTCCTAACTCCAGTGATTTTAAATCCTTTAAGCAATAAAGTTTCTTTTTATTTTTTTTTTATTTTAGTATTCGTTCCAGATCAAGTTTAAATAGGGAAAGAAATAATGAAACATGAAAAGACAGAAGCAAAGAAGGAAGGATGGAATGTTGGATAAGCTAGCTTCTGGGGAGTTTACTCCCCGGAGTCCTTATGTTTTTTTCACCCAGCGTATTTCCTTGGAGAACGTTGGCACCAAGATCTTGGTTGCAGCTGTCGCCGTGGTCCTGCTGCACTCCCTGCTAAGCTCTGCGGTGCCCTGCAATGTCATGCTGCGTCCTGCTGAAACCTGCTGCTTCCTGCTACGTCCATCCATGCTCTGCTGGGCCACGCTACATCCTGTAAACGCCCTGCAGCGCACTGATATGACATGAACTACTACGACTACCATTTGAAGTCACTGTTCCATTATTAATGTGACTATCATTGCCACTGTTCATCACATCCCCAACCGGCACCGTCAGACACCGCCTACCAAGAGCCTGGGTCTGTCCGAGGTTTCTTCCCAAGAGGGAGTTTTTCCTCGCCACTGTCGCATTGCTTGCTCTTGAGGGAAGTGTTGTAATTGTTGGGGCTTTGTAAATTATAGAGTGTGGTCTAGACCTACTCTATCTGTAAAGTGTCTCGAGATAACTCGTGTTATGATTTGATACTATAAATAAAATTGAATTGATAACGTAGAGGAGCAAAAACTAAAATACGCTACTCTGAAAGATTGTGGAGGAAAGTTGAAATTTTCAATTCAGAAATACTTTATTAAAAGAACCAGTGCCTCAAAATTGTACTTAATGCCTATTGAGTTGCTCATAATGCTTAAACCTGCAGTCACAATCTATTTTTTTCCCCGAATAAAGGGAAGAAGACATGGCAGTAATTTCAATCAAAAGCACTTAATGGATAGGAAGTGCAGACTGTATTTAATACATTGATTATTGTACTTAATCATGTACCTCCGAGTAAATGGACCACGTTGTTTTTCTCCTCCGTTTAACAAACATACACATACTGTATACCCACAGAAATCTATTTAGTGCCTAATCCTCCTCAAGGTCAACACATCCTCTGTTCCCACACGCATCACACACCATTGTGCCTCTGAACACAGTGTCCTTGAGTTGTCACTGGGCTTTTTGCTTCAACCTTTTCCCATTAATCAGGCAAACTTTTGTTTGTCCTAAACGTTGAAAGAGACGGCAACACTCAGCTCTATAAATACTCTTGTCTGGGCTGTTGTGAAACGGCATCGTCTTCCTGTAAAAAGGGAACCTCTGGCAACGTCATATGATTAGAAATGAGAAGAAGTATCTCCTTCCTCCACAGGAAAGTGGTCTGTCCAACCTGACACTAATCTTGGGCTGGGCTGGTCTACCCTGACCTTCAGCAGACAAAAACATAACCATTACCAGTTCATTCTTGCTTGTAAAGACACTGAACAAAGCCTCTCTCATCTGTTTTAATTTGTATCATTAATTTGTATCATAAATTGTAGTCTCGCATTGCCAGACCTTCCTCCACAGCGCTGCAATGGAGGGTCTGGCTTGTCCACACAGTATTCCAGGGAGGGAGAAAACCGTGCTCTGATTTATTGCATTTCTTTAAACAAATCACATTCGTCCTTGACTACATAAATTGTAACACTGTTTTCCTCACTGAAAATGTATTTGCGTGAACTTACTTTGAACCAATCCTCCTTTCCTTTTGGAGGTTCTTTATCGTCTATCTACTCTCACATTATCTAAGTTCATCTCCTAACTGCTTTCAGAATCAACTCACAGAGGTCAAGCTAGTAGACAATAGGATATAAACCATAAAACAATTGTGATCAAATTGTTTCATAACAGATATTAAATGGGCAAGTCACCCAAATTACAAAAAACAAACCCATTTTCTCAGTCACTCTGGTGGTGTCTAGCCTTGCAAATAGTTTTGGTTTAATTTGTCAAAGTTTTGAGATAACTCTGCCTTCACAATTCCAGAGTAAATGGTAAACCTCAGCACGTTAATGCTATAGTGCGTAGTTTCTGTCGCCCTCATGAGGAATTATAAGTAATGAAAACATGACTCAAGCCTTTGCCGATCGCACCCCCACCCCTCCTCTACGCAGTTCAAACACAGAAGATTAAAAAACATGATGGACTCTTCAGAAGAGGTCATTATCTTGTAATTCTTATGTCCTCTTCGCCTCCAAAGCTGAACACTGCTGTTGTCCTTTCTCAGCAGTGACGTAAAACGCATCACTCGAGCTTCTGCGCGAGAAAGTCACCGGACTACACCATTTTGTAAACCTAGCCATACTGAGAAATTCAGAGAGTGTTTTGTGGAGCTGATAGGCTTAATCAGTGTTGTATCAACTCATTTGGCAATGGTTTGAATGTAACGGACATCCGTTAATATAAAATAGTTGCGCACTATAGCTTTAAATAAATATCTACTATATTGTCTTTGTAATTTGGTTAAACTGACCCTTTTTAATCTACATGTTTAGGCAGGCATGTTATTTTGAATCTTGAGATAAGGCATTATTCACCAAACATAACCTAATCTGATTTTTGAGATTGTCTTTAAACATTTTTGAATTCACGATACCTAAATAGTACAAACCATATACAGTAGGTATGTACTGCAGGGCTCCGGTAATACTAAAGGGCATGATATGACATGATGAAAGACGGCAAACAAAAGAAAACAACAAAATAATCTCCAGGTTTCTCAAAAATTTCTGCTTCCACACCAATTAGTGTCAATTAACAGAATTTCATAAGTGTTGCTCTGTTATTGAAAATAACTTTTAATATATTCAGTAGTAAGTTTTATATCACAGTATCTGGACATTGTTTCTGAAAAGACATATTGTTGACTTTTTTAAATGTAGTTTTAAGCGAGAACCACAAATTCAATGTTATTCACCTGCATTGTAATGGGGTGAACTGACCCTTTTTTAATCTACATGGAGAACCAGGTACTTTCTCTTGACAGTTTAGATAAGGTATCAGCCACTTAACATAAGCAAATGTGACTTTTGAATTTTTGGCTTGTCCAAACATTCTTAAATTCACTGACTTAAACAAACATTTGGGTGCAAGGGGTATTGGGTTCAGTTGAAAATGAGTTGTTTTTACTTCTTTTAAATATAGTTTAAAGTGAGTACCACACATGAAATTCCATCCACCTGCAATGTAAAAAGGTGGAGGCAGAGACCAAAAAGCTCAACACATTAAATCCAAACTATCTAAAGGGAAGCTTTTTTTATTTTATTTTATTTTTTTTTTATTTAAGAGAATTGAACATTTAATCTAGGAGACAGGTGTCTTATTGAGAAACTTTAAGTATCGGTCAACAAACGTATACAAATGTGACTTTTGTAGACCATTTTTGAGATGGTGGTATAGGTGCAAATAATATTTGGCTCAGTTGAATTCTCTGCTCCGTTGACATTGGACTTGTCAACAAATAATACCTGGATCATACGTCATACATATTTTATCATCAAACTTTAACCAACCCCCATTGAATGCATTCAATTAATCAGATAGCATTGCACAATTACCCTCGGTCGCATGCACTCTGCCTGATAAACTACCATAAACCTCACATGATCGTGAGAGTGCCTCCTATAAGTGTGCCATTGTATCCTCAGCAATAGAATGGCACAGACCCTAAACTTGTGTTGTCCACTCAGGCACATACTAAGGAAAAGTCACATACCTGTCCCACGCTGCTACACAGCCGCTACATGCAATAAAGCAATTCACACAGTTAGAAGAGAACACACACTCACCTGATACTAAACAGTTCCTCTACAGACTTCTGGTACATCCTGCTGTTGGATACACTGGGTGATAAGGATTTCCTGCTCTTGTGTGTGCGTGCATGTGTGTGTATGTGTGCCAGTCATAGCAGTACACCTACCTCTTTGTGCAGACATGGGTTCTTTCTCAGCAGCAACACAATGCTCTTTCTATTCTTTGCCCCCCCCTCTCTCTCTCCTCTCTGTCTCCCCCTCTCTCTCTTACTCTTTCTCTCTTCCTCTCTCTCGTAACACAGCTCTCTGCTCAGTCTCAGTCACGCTTTTCAGCACCTCCTTTCACATACACTCTTTATTAGGAGAAGCAGAGCTTCCCTCCTCCCTCCTGCTCAGCCCACTCCCCTTCTCAGACGCCTTTTTAGCTTTGGCTTCTTCTTTCTCTCTCTCTCTCTCGCGCTCTCTCTCTCTATCTATCTACACTCTTTCACCAAGTCTTTCTGCGTTTTCTCCCTTCCCCACTTTCTGCATCTCCCTCTTAATCTGTCATACTGCCTTAACTCTCGCGCTCTCTTCCACTGGTGTCTTTTTCATCATTTTCCTTCTGCCTCTCTTTCTCTTTGCCATTGTCTCTGTCTTGGAAAAGTGGGTCAAACATGAAAGCAGTGTTAGATCTGGATGGGAGCTGGAGCTCAAGCTGGAGGGATATTGGAGAAAAGGCTGCGGGTGAACTCTGCTTAAATCCTTGATACCCCCACACTCGTTTTTATAGATGTAATTCTAACTGTTGAAAGAAATGTCTCTCTTAATGACTTGACTGAAGTATTTAACCTCTAATACAGAGCCTATAAAGATAACTCTAAGAGGAATTATGCAACATTTCCTTCAGTTCAAGATGATAAAGAAACCGTGTGTGTGTGTGTGTGTGTGTGTGTGTGTGTGTGTGTGTGTGTGTGTGTGTGTGTGTGTGTGTGTGTGTGTGTGTGTGTGTGTGTGTGTGTGTGTGTGTGTGTGTGTGTGTGTGTGTGTGTGTGTGACCAAGGCTTGAAAATAACAAAGCTCTGTTTATTGTTGAGCCACGATCACAGGGAGACTACACTTTAACCACAACTATAAACCATCACTCCTCAGCGCTGATAGTATAAAAAAAAAAAAGTGCCACCATCAGCAGAAAACAGTGATGGGTGTGATCAGTATGCATGCTAATGTGTATAGCGCAATCAGTACAAGTAGTATTGGGGTAATGCTTTATTTTTATGGTGGAACCGCAGACAGAGGTATTATTTAGCTTGGTGCTCTCCTAGTATTTTGAGCAGTGATGGAAGAAAAGCAACTTAGTTTGACAACACTAAACCATATTTAATATAATTTTCTAAATGACATGCTAAATATTTCCTTCAAGATGGCACTGGCTCCTTTCGTTCAGCTTGAATCTGTAAACGGTCCATCAATCTGTCACTAAATATGAAAATCATCATTAGTGATTGTAAATATCTATCCAGTGGTGTGCACAGTGTGCTCACCCCAGGCCCAGTTATCTGAAATAAAACTTGCTGAAGCTGTTGCCTCTGCTACTTATGGTCCGAGTACCCCCATGTACACCTCTGTTGGTAGAATTTGTCTCTCTGCTCAATCCAAGTACATCTTTAGTTAGTAAGTTTCTTCTAAGTTCCGATCTGGTTAGTTTAAATGCCCCTATGATAAGCCCAAGAGCCCTCTGGTCTGCACAATTGCTCCTCTAGTAGTGTATAAAGTGCCTATTTTTGGAAATACGCTTTTATCACTTTCTTACTGAGACTTGGATAAGAAGATCAATTCAAAAAGACCCTAACCTATAAGTGTGAAAAGGTTAAGTGTGTCCTGGTCAAGCTGGCAGCACAAGCAGTTTCATTAAAACTATTTCACATGTTAAAACACATACAATAAGTCTAGGGTTATGTAAAATGGCAACATGATACATGAGAGTAGTGAGATCAGCTGAATGTACCACCAGGAGTGCAGTACCCAACCTAGAGGAAATATACATCAGGAGAGTAAAGTCCAGAGTAAAGAAAATCACCAGAGATCCCAGTCACCCCAACAACTGCCTCTTCTCTGCCCTACACTCTGGGAAACATTAGCGCTGCCTGAGAGAATGCGGAAAAGTTTTTATCCCCAAGCTATCCAGATACTGAATGAGGACTGTAGCAGGAGCACAAGCATGGTGAAAACAGCTCATGCACTTTAGACATTTCTTCTTCTCTTCTTTTTCCATTGCACAGTCATGGAGACAGTGGACAAAGCATTTCACTACACATACTCTAATAATTGTATGTGACAAATACATGTGAATTTGAAATTTTGAATTTGATTCCTTGGGTCAGTTTGTAAAAGGCATTTAAAGGTACTTAAAAAGGGAGTACTTCTATGGTTATGAATGTTACAGCTCACCCCAGGCCCAGTTATCTGAAATAAAACTTGCTGAAGCTGTTGCAAGCAGAATGTGTAAGAAGTGTGACTGAGGCCTTTCACAGCTTATTTCCTCATTTTACAAATTGCTTATTGATGCAACATCCTTAGCACGATAAGAAGGGAAAGAGACAGACCTAAGAGGACGAGGAAACTGAGAGGCTCTCCAGGCAAGGCTCATGTTTGTTGGACCACATCTTCAGTCCGCAATCATTAAAACGGGACAATCAGTAAATCAAGGTTTTAATTCAACATTTCATCTTTAATGTATTTTGTTCATCTATGCAAATCTCTTAAAAATGAACCCTGTACATTATTCAGTTTTATACATAGTCACTCGAATAATGGATGTCAACAAGCCACATAGTCAGGAAATGTTCTACTTCCCCTTCACTGATGTTTTGTTGATGTTGTAAGCTAAATAGAATGCATATATTACAAAGCTGTCTGGAAATGTAGCAGCAACACAAGTGCCATCAGTCAACATTAGTGGCCTTGGTCAAATGGTTCACATCAAGCAATTTGTATTTCATTTAAAAACATCAAAATGGTGGTATATTTTCATAAACTAAAAGATGATAGATTCCGCTGTGTATTACAGATCAGTTAGTACGGGGGTCTTCAACATTTTTTAAGCCAAGAACCCCTTAACTGAGAGAGAGACGGAGCAGGGACCCTCTACTACATATATTGTATAAAATTAAGTTGCATATTAAACTGGGCCTACAATAACGTGTGGGCAGCCTATATACATACATTTTAAGTGCATAGAATACTAAGCTATTAAAAAAAGTTACTACTTACTTTAATTGAAAGTACATTTCAGTACAACTTCATATATAAACTTACAATCCACCTGCATTTTCCATGCCTTATCTTATGTTATTCTATCTTTTTTGAACATACTTGTGATTAATGCATCTCGTGTTGCAGCCTTTTCAATGCAATGTCGTTCAGCCCCCTTCTTTACAGGCAATATATTCACCTGTCAACTCTTTAGGGTGAATCTTTTTTGTTCTATGCAATGGATATATCTGATGATACAAAGTATTTCTTTTTGCAGCCTTTTCAGTCAATTAATTTGAACTTCTACTTTTGACAGTATTACAGTTTAGCTTCCAGCTTTTCTAGCAATGTATTTCAGCTCTTAGCTTATTTAGGTAATGCTGTTCAGGTTTCAACTCCATTTTTTCAATAGTGCAGGGCAATGCATTTGGGATTTTCTGCATTTTCATGAATGTTTCTCACAGCTCTCTCTTCTCCAACATGGCATCATGACTTTGCGTAAATATATACGCCACTTTCATAAAGCCAAATGGCGTGTTATTTTACGCCATTTTCAGCTATCCACGTGTATGATACACGCTGGAAACAGCTGATGTAAACAGACCCACCACGTGGCCTCGCCACGTTGCGCGTTATCGCGAGAACGCGACGTACTATCGCGAGAACGCGACGTACTATCGCGAGAACGTCACACGCCTGTCAAGAAAAAAAAAAATGGTTGAGTTTAGGAAAAGAACACAGGGAAAGGCTTTAGTAACAAAACAGTGGCAAAAACACTGAAAATAACGATTAAAACATGCTTACGACAACAACAAATGGTTGGGTTTAGGAAAGAAACATTGGGTAAGGCTTATTAAAAAAAAAAAATTAAAAACAAAAAAAAAAACGGCCAAAACATCGCCACACGCGGGGCACAAACCCGGCTCTCCCAGGTGAAAGTCCTGTGTTTGCTTGGGGTTGCCACCCCAACCTACCTCCTTACCCAATCCCCCGTTCCTTTATACCACTCGCTACGGCGGAAATGGATTCGCAATATAGGCCAATGGCAGCCGATTTGCGTTGATATACACGCAAAAATGCGATTATGCGTCTTCATAACACGCAAAAACGGAAAACAAATTGGCGTGTCATACATACGCCAATGCATGAGATCAGTCTGCTCTTCTCTACTAATTCATACTATCAACTAGGAAAAAAAACGTACAATGGTCTACTTTGTCTATTTTTGGCATTATTGAACTTTTGAAGCCAATAATTAAGTTAAGCGTTAGCTTTTAAAAAAAAAAGTTTAATTATTCCACATCTTTTTAACGGTAGATGCTGGCTATATTGACAGTCATAAGAGCCCGTGCTCACGCGGAGCTCTGTAACCAACTGACAGACACACTTTTTCGCCTTAAAATTACAGTATGAACCGCTAAAAACACAACAAGCTCACTGTCCTCTCCACACGCCAGTCAGGCACACTTTCTCGGCTTAGAATTACAATACGAACCGCTAAAAATACCACTAGCTACCTGCGGACGGAACCACTAATTTAATGTTACGAATATTCGGCAACAATCGCTAAACACACTGCAAACTCACAGTCCTCTCTTTCCGATTTACAGCCACCCTCTCGTGGCTTAAAATAACTCACCGTTGTTTCCGCGCTCCCGACGCAGGCTATACGCTGTAAACAGCCATGGGCTGCATGCCTGGTCCTCCGGTAACGTTAGCTAGCAGTTAGCAGGGTTAGCAAGGCGGCGTTAGCCAGGACCAGTCGGGATCACGTTACTGGCTATGTCTCAATTGTTTTTGCGAGTAACCAACTCGGGTACTCTAGCTATATAATTCAATATGAGTACACAAATGTTAAAATAACAAAAAATGCCCATCCCTAGTAGTTGTGATAAATTAGCCTGAAGCTAATGCTTACCTGTTCAGGAGAAAATAAGCCAACTCTGCGTCCTTTTGGGATCCAAGCTGTCTCCATCTTTCAAATACATCTCCAATATTTACCAGGGGGTTGTTACGTCTCTGGTCACGCAACTGTTAGAAACATGCTGTTTTCTTTTTTTTTTACGTCAGGTAAAATCTATCTCCGTTGATCCTGTTCGTTTGTGTGCTGCTTTCATGGCTGTACTACCGTTACAGCTGTAGCGTGCTGGATTTACGTTTTTACAGGTATATCTGGCAACCCGGCCTGGCTGTCAAACTGGGCCGTTGATAACAACACACAGATCAAAACATAAACACAAATTCCGTCACGGAATGTAAATTTCAAAAAGAAAAAATACTGACATTAGCATTGTTGTCAGAAAAGATAGTATTTCAGTTTAACATGTTTCCTTAATATCTGATGAGGCATTGGTGTCATTTTTGGATTTATTACAGTACAAATATTACATATTGGACCTTTAAGCTATTAATCCAGTTTAGCTTTAGCAATTTAGCTATTCAGCATTCACAAGCATGTTCTGCAGTAAATGCATTTTCTAGTTTTAGTTGAGTTTTTCTGACAATAAAAAGGCAAGATTTGTTGGTCCAAAATATGCCAAATATGGTGCAATAAAGTTCAGTTTTCCATTTCCATTGTGGTCCTCAATATATAAACAGCAAGAATAGCAAATTGATACAATTGGCATGGCATAATTTAAAAAATACAATTAATGTGATTATAATAACAACAAATAGTAAAAACCTAAAGAATCGAACAAAAGGACAAGTTAAAATTTGACCTTAAAACGAAAACAAATGGGATTGATAGTGAATTTAACTGATGTTAAGTTCATGGGATTGATAGTGAACTTAACTGATGTTAAGTTCACTATCAATCCCATTTGTTTTCGACCATTTGTTTCGCAGGTAAACTGTTCCACTCTCCTGATATAAGTATCTAAATCACGTCTTGCCACTAGTGTGGAATCTAACCCAGACTAAAATCAGCCACAGTATATGTTGTAATGCCCTTGTGTTTTGATTGTCTTCTCAGTTTTTGAGAATTATTTTCTCATGTATTATTGTTTGCTTTTATTGGTCTTTGTTAAAGCAGCATCTCATCAACAATGTTGACAAGGCAAAATATAGCGGCAGGCCCAGGTTTTCACCTATTCCAGTAAATATCTCAACATCTACTAAGTGTACTTGCACACAATTCATTATAATGAACATGGCCATTTTTTTTTGTTATTGTTGAGTACTGTAGATCCCAGATACACGTTCCTGCTGGCATAAATACTCACTTGGGCACCAAATCCACAGCTAAAAATAATTCCCATCAACTTCTCTATTTCCTCCTGTTTGAGTAACATTTGCTAACAACTATAGTGCCCAGCTGTTTTAGGAAATTATGTTACTTGACTTTAAAAAGCAATACTGTTCATGCCTTTTTTTTTTTTTTTTTTAAAAAAAAAAATGATTTACGTCTCAAGTGGACTAACGCATTGTTGGTCATACAGCGTGTTATTGAATTTGTGGACAATAAAAAAAGTAAAGAATATCACCAGGCTTATTTTTTTAGCAGCGTAACAGTAAGCAGCCTCACAACAGATTTCAAAAATAGCGCGCTATGATTTTTGTCATATTGGCTTTGAACTATTTCCTTTTCATCTGTTTTATTTGTTAATCAGAGCTCCAACTGTATTTCCTGGAAAAAGAAGCTTGAAAAGCGTATCAGCCTGAATGAACAAGGGAGGAATAGGATAACACTTGTAATGCATTTTGCGGGGCATTGTGTCACAGTAACATCCCAGTAAGAGCTGTCTGATTGAATTATGGTAAGGCTTAAAGCATCTGTTGAGAATGTTCTTAGTGTAGTAAGAGGCTGCGCTGTGAAAGAGAGACTGGGAGGGAAAGAGAGAGTGAGACAATACATTTAAAAAGTAATTATCAAACAGTAGACAACAGACAGGATCTGTGGTTCATTTTTAGGATATTAACTGTACAGTCTCCATGTTCTACCCTGTGTCTGTCTCTTTTCATTAGCCACAACCACACTGAAGCAAGAGGAAAGAGTGTGCCAACACTGTCAAGTTGAGATCTTAGAAACCACACAGCATATACAATTTAAAATATTTAGACAAGATCAAGACTACTTTTTGCAGATACAGTAGGCTACAGGGAGTCTTTGGGTTTTAAGCCATGCTAGCTGCATGGCTCTATGGATGGTTAGGTTGGTTGGTCCATCTCTTTGGATCACTCAGACACATATGTCAATATATATGTCAACAACCATTGAATGCATTGTCATGAAATGTTGTACGGACATTCATGGTTCCCAGACTATGAATCCTACTGGCTTTGGTAATACCCTAATGTTTCCTCTAGCACCACCGTGAGCTTCTCATTAGTGTGTTGGTGTGAAATATCTCAACAACTATTGGTTGGATTGCTATGCGTGTGGGGAACATGTATGTTCCACTCAGTGAATTGTAAAAACTTTGGTAATCCTCTGATGTTTCATCTGAAGGCATCATTGAGTTAATATTTCAATCCGTCTAGTACTTTGGTTTATGACCAAATACCTGCAAAACTAATGACATTCCCATCAGCCTCAGCTGTACTTTGTGTTTAGTGCTAATTAGCAATTGTTAGCTAACACGTGAAACTAAGATGGTGAACATGGTAAACATTATACCTGCTTTACACCAGCATGTTAGGATAGTCATTGTGAGTATATTGCTGAAGTTAGCATTTAGCTCAAAGCAACGTTGGGAAATAAGTACAGCTATACAGCATGGCTGCCGACTGCAGTTGGGTGTCGTTTGAGTTTTTTTTTTTTTTTTTTAAATAATACTTTTAAAACGGTGCCCGAAGCCTGAATCGATACTTAAAGAAAAAAAGAAGAGCACGGCATGTTTATTGCTAAGGCCATATTGTCATAAAATTTAACCATTTAAAATTATTTATTTAAAATGTAATAATTACTTATAACAAAAGCTTATTTCACTAATCAATTGCAGTTTAACAACAAAAAGAACCCAGTGTTTCCTCTAGGATTTTTTTTAGCAGTGGGGGCAGATCTGTCGGACCCCCACCCCCCAGTTTTGTTTTTAATCTTTTGCGTGGTTGAAGATGCATCTTGGTTGTTTAGTAATAATCATAGTCTCTGTCAGAGAAGCGTAACTAGCGGTCTCAAGTAACAAGTGTGGGCAATGCATCACCGATGGGCCGAAGGCAAAGCCAGAGTCGGTAACGTAGGCTACGGCGTGGATGGTTCTGAATCAGAAGAAAAGCACCGGGCGATCGCTCTGTGAAAGGCGCAGTAGGCCTACACGTAGACGGTAGCTGTCTACGTGTTCATATAACTTTATACATGCTACAACTGGCTGGAATCATTGCACGCATCCTCTCCAAGGAGTGCACCAGCTGTAAATTGTCCAGAGGAAGTTCATGCAGCAACTGGCAGAGGAGCTGAGAGCGGAGTTTATGGAGGAAAAAAAGGGCAGCGGCGCACGGTCCAAACAGCGCTGCGCACCACAGCAGACACCAAATCGGAGGCAGTGCCTGCCAGGTTAGGTTATAAATGTTCAAATAGCATACTTTTAATTGTTATTTGGCTGTGAATTATGTTGAATGAATTTCCCCCAATAGGTTTCATGAATGTATGAAATAATCACTGTTTAGCCTACTATTCCATGATATGATATCAAGAATCAACAGCCACGTGCACTTTAGCTAGCAAAATGTGCAAGAACTATAGACTAATACAGGCTTAAATGAACTGACAACATAAGTTATACGACTTACCGTTGTAAAGAATGCACACATGCCATCTTAACCGGGTCCTACGGACAGCCTGTCTCTTTTTTCTTTCTCCCTTTTCTCAGAGTGGCACGCGTGCCCACTCGCGTTGTGAAGCGCGTGTCTGCGCTATTCTCCGTCGACGTGCTCTTTACAATCACTGCTGATAGACAGCTTTTTGTATATATATTTCTGATACCGTGGCGGGAGAAATCTAACCGTGGCGGACCGCCACTTGCCAATCAACATAGAGGAAACACTGCAGAACCACTAGATGACAAAACAGTATTTTACAGCAACATTGAATGTATCACAAGCTTACCAACTGCAAGGTTTTTCCTGCATAGAGAACGTTTTGGCACGAGCACTAACGGGATCTCCGTTTGCAGAGTCAAGTCCTGTTCATATTAATTAAACAAACTGGACTTTGCGGTCAGTTGTAGTAGGCCCGGATGGGAAAGCCCCCTTTCCGCATTACATTTCATAATATTTTATATTTTGAATTGTTACCTGCTACCATAATTTTGTCTTTTCCTTGACATAAATAAAGACATCACCATAAATTGGTGGCTAAAATGGTATCTGAATGCAGGAAATGAATTCTATGCGTTTAAAATTTCCTGGTGACTTTTTCTTTTGGTCACTCTGAAGCACCAGAGAGCAGCGCAGACATTTTAGCGGCACCGAAATCGGCAGCGTTATTCGGCCTTGTGTAAATAATGGTCGTTTAGGAACCGGTGCCCTATTGGCACCGGGTTTCGGTACCCAACCCTACTGTCGACTTGTTGTATCAGCAAAATCGAACTTGTATTGTGTATCTAGAACCACCATTTTTTTGCCTGAGCAAATTACACTCATTTGAAAAAAAACTGTTCTCACGTATTACTGAATGAGTGTTTTTATATGGTGGAAGTGTGTGGATTGATTCATCTTTAAGAAATGGGAATGAAAGTGAAAAACTCTGGCACACTGTTGATTACTGCTGGTTAAATTAAAGCAATGTTGTCTAAACCATTCTTCAAATCTATTTATTTTTACCACATTTCTCAGTACTTTACATGTGTGGGTTTGAATTCAGGAGATGAAAGGAATGTGAGGATGTTTGGGGGGAAAAGTGAAGGAACAAGTAAACAGACTTTGCTTGACATACGCATGGCCATAGTCTAATCAGAAATTAGTTTCCTAAGCCACACATGAAAGCATTGCAGCAGAAGGGTCACAGCGCAGGCCACCCGGCCAATAAATGGCTCATGTTCCATATTACATTAGAAAGAAAATGGGAAGCCTTGTGAATGAGAAAATATAATTAGTTAGGGGTCAACCAAAATAACAGTCAGTTAGGGTTAATACATAATTCATATGACCTCCTCACTCATGCTGACCTTTTTTGGGTTATAGCCCCTCCCGCTGAGTAGTGTTACCATGGTGTCTGGTCCCAGAGGAAATGGAAATTGTCAACAAAGAGGCTTTTGTCACTTGGATTTTTGTGCAAGATAAGAAACATGATTGTTTGGCAAAAATAGCTCATATATACTTCTCCCCGTTATTGACTGGTGGCAGTCACATGGACAAAAGCTTAATGTAACCACACATATATTTATTTGGAAGTGGGAGATCAATTTTTTGTTGATTTTTGCTTTTGTATCTTGTGTGACTCTGAAAGAGAAACTTAATTGTCTTTTAATGAAGTATCTGCCTTTGGTGCTTTTAAAAGCCTCATCAGTTTCCATACAGACAATATGTTTAGTGCAAAGCAGATTCTCATACAGCTCATGTGGATGTGAAACTTTTGATTTAGAAAAAGAAGAGGCTAGTGAGGTCATGTGACAGTTTCTAAAGTTGTGCTCTGAGAGCAGTCAACACTTAATTACTTTTATGGTTCTATATTTATACTCTGAATTACAGTTTTATCATGCTGACATGTAGGAGTTGTTGCATTATTCACCATCTATACAGCAGCTTGATTATTTGTCTTGATTACATCATCACAATGGTCTCACTCTGATGGTCAGCATATATGGTGAGGATAGACTGAAATTACCTATTTCTGAGCAGTATTATATTACAGAAACTTGCATTGTATTATAAGTTGAATTTCCCCTTTAATTTATATATTCTTTTCGTGTGTGTGTGTGTGTGTGTGTGTGTGTGTGTGTGTGTGTGTGTGTGTGTGTGTGTGTGTGTGTGTGTGTGTGTGTGTGTGTGTGTGTGTGTGTGTGTGTGTGTGTGTGTGTGTGTGTGTGTGTGTGTGTGTGTGTGTGTGTGTGTGTGTCTACTGCCCCCTGTTGGCTTAGAGTATTACTTACACAGGCCAATAAATCCTTTTGATTTGAGGTGAAATTGTGTTGAAAAAAGTGTTGCTGACAGTCTTCATGCAGAAGATGAAACTAAAGGTATCTTCAGTGGTGATTTATTTCAAGTTTTTTCATTGAGCAGAATGAAAGTGTACAAATGGGTGTGTTGGAGCCATTAAACGCGGAACCTCTTTGTTACTGTGCATGTTTTGAATTAGTTTGAGATGTTTCTGTTTTGTGTTAGTCAGTTGTTTTTGCTTGGTAACCCAATCCTGTAGCCCGTAGTTGTTGTGCATCCACCTTATTGTATGTTTTATTATTAAACTTTTTTCAGATTAATTTAGTATTTCAATTTGCATTTGAAAGACATTGAGAATCAGAAATGGATAGACCACTCATTAAAGCAGAGCTGGGTCAAATTATTTCAAATGTTTGGTTTAATGTTGAAGTTCCAGATGGATAGGGTTACTGCTGCACAGACAAGCCGTTTCACATTCATATGCTTTCCTATGAAACATTCTGCTTCCTTATTGTAAAGTATGTAAAAATAAAATAAAAAACATGTATTGTAAGATATAAAGTAACTGAACGTTGATAGTATGTCGTTTGTGGCTCTGGCATTAAGCAGGCACTGAAGCACCACATGTGCGTATTGTGGTTTTTGCCATTACAGGAGTCGTCTACTGTTACACATTTAATACTTTACTGCGTTAACTGCATCTGACACAGGTTGTCGTGAAATGGTACCGACTACTGCGTTTAGCGACCACACTTACCTTTCCTTAAAATCACCTTCAACGCTCAGCCTTTTACCTTAGGGACGTTCTATTTTTTCACATTTTTGAAAAATGTCTAATACAAATAACCTCCTTGGCAGAGGTAGAAAAGCAATAAACATACCGGTGAGTATTGCAGGTTCTTGGCTTAGTTACGTGTGCTTTTTAATGTGCAGTCATTTTAGCAAAATACTTTTTGCCGTCTACAGGCAAACTTGACATCCATGTTAAATGCAGTCTCATACCACTTTTTTGAAATACAAAACCAATGTAACGACGGTATTTCACGACTTTGCGATACGTCTTAAATGTAAACGTTCTGCCCGACCCTCGCGTCGTCACCTGGGCCTCCGTCGCTAAACTTTACTTTCTCTGCATTACGGCTTAAGCAATTAGTTCTTTCTCTGACAATATTTCCATTGGAAAGAGTATCGCATGTGCGATGGGCATGTAGTTTCAATATCGCCTCTAATCTCAGATAGAAGTAATCAATAAATGCAATGACGTACTGTATGATTACAACAACAAAAAAAACATTCCGGTCGTGCGCTCCAAAACTCAAGAATGGAATGTCATCGTCGATACATAAATACATTTACAATAAGTACAACTTTTCAAATGACGTGGTCAATCCAAAATAACATTTAGATAAACATTTAAAATACAGTATTATACAACAAAAGTGAAATAAGAGACCAACATTTAAAATACAGTATTATACAACAAAAATCAAATAAGAGTGTAAAACAACACTTGATGATAAAATAATTATCATACATGATGTGAAATATACATTATTAATCATAATTAATTACTAAACTTTTTTCATTTACAATGTTCATCCACTGACATACAGTATATTACAGCCAGGACGGAGTTAATGGCGGGACAAGTGCATAGCAAAATAGATCATTTGACCAAGTTAAAAAAAAAAAAAAAAAGAATAAAACTGACAAACCGGCTTTCGAAAACAT
Source organism: Perca fluviatilis (assembly GCF_010015445.1). Classification (NCBI taxonomy): domain Eukaryota; kingdom Metazoa; phylum Chordata; class Actinopteri; order Perciformes; family Percidae; genus Perca; species Perca fluviatilis. Next base: position 11,184,998 of record NC_053132.1, read on the forward strand.
TAAAAACCACGTTTAAGGCAAATCTGGTCATTTAAAATTGGCATAGTCTGAGAAAATGTCGACAAAGTCTTGTACCACCTTGTAGCAGAAGTCATATTGTTCCTATAGAATTAAGAAGGGGGGAAAAAGAGTTGATTAGGCGGTAGCCTGTAAACTGGAATATAAGATACAGTACAGGACATCTGTAACACTTGAGATTAGTTTGGATTCACTCGTGCCGATACTTACCACCGTTTGGACCATATGAGGCCTCTGCATGCGTAAACTCTTCACAGTTTGGAACACGTCCAGCAGGCCTTCTGCCTTGACTCGCTCCAGGATATTGCTCAGTGCAATGAACGTACCTGTTCGCCCTGCACCAGCACTGCATCACACAAAACACAAAAACTCTTAGAAACTAATCCAAGCGTGAACAGCGGCTTGTTGTTGGCAGTCATTGCAAAAGGCTGCAGTAGACAAGCCAAATCTGAAAAGCGGCTCAGATACGTGTGTTTAGAAGCTACCTGCAGTGTACGACGATGGGATGGTTCCCAGACTGCTGCTGCTGTCTCTGCACCGAGGCGATGATGTCGATCATGCCTTTCCCCTCAGCCGGGATGCCGACCTCCGGCCAGCCGTGGAAGTGGAAGTGCCTGATCACCCTCGTCTGCTTCTCCTTTTGAGAGGAAAGGGACAGGTAGACGAGAGATCGCAATACCTTTTCAAATACGATTTGGCAGTATACGAAAGCATACTCGTACCCTATTAATCATCTCGTGACCCTTTGGAGGGGCCCCAAACCCTAGGTTGGGAAACACTGGACTAAACTACCTAACTGGAGTTGATAAAGGCAGCTTCACCATGTCCAACTACAGCAGTGAAATGCTAATAATGTCATTACTGAAGTACTTTCACTTTAGAATGTTTTGATAATACTCATGAACTTTTACATTTAAATGCAGGATTTAAAGTAATGGAGTGTTTTGACGTTGTTGTATTGGTACTGTAGACTTTGTAAAATGCCTCCCTGAGTCAGGTAACAGCAGCAAAACACCGTAAGTTCTGCTCACCTTTTTGTCCCTTTCCCTCCCAAGTAGAGTTTAGATTCTCTGCCCGAGCCCAAACTTGACCCACGGGCCAGGTTGGGCCTGTATGTCCTCCCACTATCCTCGGGCGGGCCCTTCATCAAGTATTTGTGTTGTTTTTAATCATAACTTTATTAGCCTAATTGGGTGGGGAGAAAGCTATGCCTCTCTAGCTTCTCCCGTAGCTCTGGGTATATGTCCTGCACTGACTTGAGTGTGAGGTAAACTGTGCTAGTCTCCCCCATCTGTAGCACTGTCTTTGATAATTGCGCAACCAGGCCAGATTGTTTCAGATATCTCACAAGTCCTTTATAACATCAGTTATAACGCCCCAAGTATTACAAAATTATCGGGTTAAAATCGGGCTCATAATTCCAGTTAATGTGTCGGGCTGGGCTAAGACACAACTTGCACTGTAGACGTGTGCGATTATCAACATAGTGAGACGGAATGTGTTCCCAGTAGTAGCCCAACGGTACATTAGTCCGTTGATTCATTTTAATGCCCCGTTATGACTTAATAATAAGCATCATCAAACGCTGTCAGTCTTCAGTGTTATTTTTTTGGTTTACCATCATCATGGTTACAGACTATACTATATACTATACTACAGTTATATTAGACACTCTGCAACTTGCCTTATGTTGGATTTATGATACATCTGATTTCATATGTTGCTAAAATTGCACTTTTTTACTGGAAAGATTAAAGGGAGAAGAGCTTGGATGTTAAACAAGAGCTTATTCATTATTTTACCTACTACTGTTAAAAAAAGCAAATACAGCTTACTATTTTTGCATTCCTCCTGAAAGTGACTTTATTTTGTTGTTTGATTGCCAGCCTACATCTGGGTTCAGGTTGCACTACAAATTCATTTTACTTCAACAATTTTAATAAATAGAGACTTTATGAAATTTGTTTTGTGTAAATAGTTAATAATTGAGCAATGGGAAAATAATCGCTAATTGAAAAAATAATCGCTAATTGAAAAAATAATCGCTAATTGAAAAAATAATCGCTAATTGAAAAAAATAATCGCTAATTGAAAAGTTAATCGTTAGATTAGTGGACTAGTTTAAAAAATAATCGTTTGGGACAGCCCTACCGACAGGTTCATTTTCTTACCGGGACAAAGGTGAGTACCAAGTCTCGTAGACTGAAGGTGTCACACAAAGTGTCTCCCTTCAACTCTACCGTGTAGTCTCCGTAGGTGACAGAGTCCTCCGTGGGCCAGTATTGGCAACATTTGTCCTGCAAAAAGAGTTAAAAACGAAGATATAATTATTTGGTTACTGCTGGTAAAAGAATGAAGACATGTCGACTGTGACTGTTTGTGCTGTTTTGTTAACTGGGATTGTGGGAGCTAGCATTGTTTTCACTCAGTTGTAAGAACCAGTTTAGAGACAACGGTGTTTTGACTGACTGTGATTAGGTGTGAAGGGTGTTGTGGAACTGTGGCTGTGTGTATAGCTTGGCCATCAGCACCCAGGGTTGTGTGTGAGTCGTTGGCAGGGGCGTGGCCGACACAGCTGTGGCCAAGCATCGCCAAGTGTAGTATTTGGGCAGAGGCCCGCACGTGAAGCGGCAGTTTCTTCAGCCAAAGACTCCAGAAGACAAAGACAGACGGGCAAGGGCGGTCGGTCCACAGACAACAGGTTCATCGCATGTCTACACCGCTGCATGCATGCATGCCACTCCCCCCTGGCTGGTCTTCCTGCAACTGCCATCTGACCTCTGCAGGTGGCTCATTCACAATGCTCTTCCACCTTCCCAGGTACTATACCTCTCCTCTGCTCCATTTGCTGCATTAATGGACCTTTTTCATGTCATAGTAGGAAAAGCACAGGTGTATTCAAAAGCATTAATGATGGCTGCATTCCACTTAGGAGAGGCCGTAGTATTGTGCATGCTGACTCACTGAAATAGCTTACTGGGACACTTGGCGCATTCATGCCACCTCGGAATAACAGGCACCGCGCCCGTGGTTACGTTGTTTTTCCGACTGGCAGCGTTCACATGGTCGGGATGTGTGTTCTTCTTCTGTTATATTGGCGTTTGGCATAACACTATTTTGCATGACTACCACCAACGGTTGGGCAGAGCCTAGAGCATCAGGTGTGTGAAAACATGGAGGCCACAATAACAAAAGATTTGCTGTGGTTTTCTGATAAGAGCATCCAAACAGCACATCGCCAGGTGTTTGTGTTATCTGCAGGACAACCAACGGGAAAAGACACGGATAATGTGGTGTTTTTTTATACATGGGCCTATTTATGAATAATTTTAAACATGTTATGTCTGTGCATGTTTCTTGGGAGAGGCATTTGTCCACAATAAAACAGTTTATTGTCATTGAAATATGTTCAGTGAACCAAAGTTCAGTGAATCAAACGTCAGCTGTCAACGCGTCACCAACTGGGAAACTCGGTTAGCAAAATCCAGCCTGAGTTTCCCACAGGAAGGTACATGCATGGTGACGTTTTTACGATGACCATGAACTGTTAAGGTTATCAATTTCAGCTGTGCTGTTCCTACTATGACAAGTCAAAATGTCTGCTGTGAAAAAGGTCCATGCATTTGCTCACTTGAAGCTAATATACTTATTGGAATTCAGCTTAATGACATGTAATGTCAATATTTTAAAGTAAGTTTGGCTCCAAATATGAAATGCTGCACAAACATTAACTGAAAATGGGAACAGAGCTTAGTTAATGTAGCCGTTGCGCCTCACCTGCTCCCTCTCCTGGAGCTCGGTGAGCATGACTATAGAGTGACATTTCCATTCCCACACCATTCTCCAGAAATCCTCCACCGTGTGCGTGAGAGGGCCCTGGGTGGCGATGAAGTAGTCCTTCTGTCTGTAGCCCTGACACACACAGACACACACACACTTTCAGATCCAAATAACGTGTGTCGATAACCATGCCTGTGAATTATTTCAGACAGAAATGCACGAGGAAGGCATTAGGTCATAAAATGTGCACTTACATCTATAAAAGATGCGTTGATGAAATCCGTAAACTCCTGCCCTCTTCTCATGGAGAGAATAACTCTGTTAAAGTCATCTGAAATAGGAAAATGTCCTTTAAAACCGAATGCAGCAGAGCACACAATATTGGAGAAACAAAATTTCACATTCCAAATGATATAATCTGGAGGTCCAAATCTGCCATAAATTCATACATCAAACAGGCGTCCCATCTATTTGGTTCTATGGTTTTCCTTCTTTTCTTACATGGAATAATTTGCAGAACTCTGTTCTTCTTCATGTTGGCAGGAAGGTTCCCCATTCTCATGTTCTCCTTCATTATTCGCATGTTGGTCAGTTTCTGGGCAAAATTGAGCAAAGTGTTACAATAGTGCAAATGTATATGTAATGGTACTTAATGTGACAGTTTTTGTCTACACTTGGACATGATATGGCTATTAAAATCATGTGTTTAGTGTATCTTTTTTATCAGTCCAACTGCCCAGGGACTTTAGATTAAAAGTAGCTAAAGCTGGAACAAACCCTCTCTTCTTCTTGCCATGCTTTTCTCTGCAAGGTTGATTTTTGTTAGTCTGATTGACTTTAACGGTTGTATAGCAGTACATTTTCTATTGATTGATTTATTATTATTATTAACAGACTCGATATTTGATTAAATGTAATCTTTTGTGGGCCGAGATGTGAAATGACACGTCTCACCTTAAACTCTTCCTCTAGGCCCACCCGGTCGCCGTCTGCAAAGGTGTTGTGCAGTTTGTGCAGATGTCCTTCCAGAGACGACACGTCCAGCTCTGTGTCTCCGTAGAGGTAGTATTCGAGTAGGGCCTGGTAGATGAATGAGTACTGCATCTGGGGTGGGAATACACACAAACGGGTGGGCGCATTTGAAATCTTACAATTATTGAGTAGGAATAATTAACTGTCATTCACTGTCAAGAATTAAGTGTAATGTCATGTCGTTGAATAAACAACAGTGAACTTTGTCCCGTCTCCAACTCACATCTGTCTGAATGAGCTGTGAGCGCTGCTCTCGTATCTTGGCCACAAACCCAAACACGTCGACTTTCTGCTCTGCGTGCATCGCTTCGATCATGGCATCTATTACGATGAAGGTTCCTGTCCTCCCGACGCCGGCGCTGCAGAGACGCAAAACAAACCGCAATCCTCAGCTGACGCTTGTGTTTTTAGCAGACAACAGCAGTGAAACAAAGGGACGTCTGTCCTCGTAAACCCATGCTCATAATGTTTCCAGACATAGCTGACAGTTTGTTTTCCAGCGGATATTTATCACCGTGGAAACAAATTGGACAACTAAAACCGTTTAAAAGGAATGTAGATCCCAGTGAACAACAAAATAATAAACAATGATCCAGTCGCTCAGTGCTCTGGTACCTGCAGTGGACCACGATAGGCCCAGAGAAGGGTGGATTGACCGCCTTGACCTTTTTGAGGAACTTGAGCATGCCGATGGGGGAGAAAGGAACTCCAAAGTCGGGCCAGCTGGTGAAGTGGAGCTGGGTGACCAGCCTGGGAGTCTTGGCGGCATCGCTGGCTTGCTACATAGGAGACACAAACCAAGTGTTAACAACGCCTGCGCAGCGGGTTTGAAGATGCAACGGACACGAACAGGCCCCAGGGAAATCATTGATAATGCTTGCTGTTGAAACTGATTAATCAAAAGTAGCGACAGCTTTTGTTTAATGATCTAGATACATTTTCTGTACACTATATGATAAGGTCATTCAAAACTACTAAGAATTTATAAAGTGTCTAGTTGACTTACTATGAAAAAGGAACTAAAACTACTTACAATGCAATGTGCAGTAATGTTTCACAAACACCACCCACCTTCCTGTTTATATAGAATTTCTTTGGAGCGCAGTAAATACAAGAGTGCTGCCTAAAACTTACATATTGTATACAGAACTTGCGTATGGTGTAGTCCACGAGAACAGTAAAGTCTTCTACTGCCACCCTCACGTTCCCGTAGGTCCAACAGCCCTGATCCGGCCAGTACTGGTAACACTTGTCCTGGTGAGAGATGCCAGACAGCCGTGATTCTAGGTTGAGCAAACCTACTCTAGGAACATATTCGAGGACTTGCCTTTCGAGAAAAAAAAGGGCCTAAATGCACAATTCCACTAAAGGTGAGAGTTTTTTTTAAAAGGTACCCGTGCTCCAATTTCACAGCCAGTCAGTCCAGATTGGTATAAGCGAGAGGGGAGCAACCGCTCAATACAAGACTTTGCCGGGTGATTATGACACTGCCGTAGAGGACTTTATGACACATTATGTAGCCATCGATTTCAAAGTGTCCGCACGCTTAATTAAATCTTTGCCTATTCTTTTCTTATTGATCTTTTTAACACCCTCCCCTTTCTCATTGTCCAGTCAGAGTTCTGGTTCACTAAGACTGAGCAATTATAGCAGAAAAACACGTGTCAGAGGGGAGATTACAGGTGTGAAATGAATAGTTTAAATTAAATGCCACAGTGTCACCTTTGACCATAAGTAATGAAATCTTTTTGAAGCGCATTTCTTCTCAAATCTTTCTGTGATGCTCCATTAATCCCTACAGAAAATCTGACTTTTCGCTTGCCCCCTTCGCAGGAAAAGAAAGGAAGGAAGGAGTTATAGTGTCCGTAGACACTCCAGCACATTGAGGAAACAAACGAGGCCACTCACTTCTTTTCTTTCTTTCAGATTTGTCAGCATGACAATAGTAGCTACTTTCTGCTCCCATATCATCCTCCAGAAATCTGCTACGGTGTCTTCTTTTGGGCCTGTGAGATAAAAACATTCAACGATTATGATAATAATATACATGTACTAAGACATTAAATTATTAATAAAGATATCAACATAATTATGCATGTAATTTCCACACACTATCTTACCTTGTGCTGCTATGAATTTGTTTTTTTCTGTGTAACCCTGTCAAAAACAAATATGAAGTTGATTAATAATATTAATTAAAGCTCGAGAACAGCTTCTAATGGATCTTGTGGTGAGATCGTCTCTTCAACTGCCGTTACTGAGGTCAAGAATAAAAGAATGTTCTCAATCTAAATTTTAAAACCAACTTTTAAATACTTATGGACCTTGCGGTCCAACCCTTATTAAGCTGATTTATGAAATTCCTTTATAAAAGAAATCAGGGCTATAATTGTTATTTTGCTACAGTATGGTGTTGCCATTTTACAAATCAATGTACCGTGTTCGCGGAATGAAGAAAAAACTAAAAAAAAGCATAACTCACATCAATGTAAGAAGCATTCACGTAGTCCGAACAGGGATTTCCATCAAGCAGAGTCAACACCACTCTGGAATGATCATCTGTTGGTGAAAATATCATTGGAAAGTTTAGAGGGTTACAGCGGATAAACGATATACGGAGTACCTAACCGTACTCTGATTAAACACTATTACCGAAACATGGCTGTGCCATGAATAATATGTTAGTCTAAATGAATCCACTGTCACATTAATACTCATATTCGTCCAGGCTCTGGCCGAGGAGAGGAAAGTTGTAGCCATCTTTGACTCAAGCCTGTTAATTAATCCTAAACCTTGAAAGTCTTGTTCTTAATCAACTACATCCAACATGGAAAACATTACAGCCAATTATATCTGTTGTTTACCGAGCTGCAGGTCCGTATTCTGAATTTTTATAAAGTCTAGTCCTTAGAACAGACAAAATAATTATTGTAGGTGATTTTAATATCCATGTGGACGTTGACAACAATAGCCTTAGTACGGCTTTCAACTCACTACTAGACTCAATTGGTTTCTGTCACAGTGTGCATAAGGCTGCTCACGGTTTTAACCACACCCTCGACACCTTGTGCTGGCATCGGAATTGAAGAAGTAATAGTATTTCCGCAGAATCCTTTATTATCAGACCATTCTTTAATAACTTTCAAATTCTTACTACCCAACTATACGAAATTAGATAAAAGCTTCTACACTAGATGCCTATCTGACAGTGCTATAGCTAAATTTAATTTAAGTGATTCCAACAGCATTTAATTCAATGGCGTGCATTAATATAACAGAGGACTCTTATGTTAACTTTAGTCCCTCCCAAATTCATAACTTTGTAGATGGTGCTACGGACGACTTTAGACTCTCAAAAAGAGGATGATGAAGCAAAGGAAACTAGTACCTTGGTATAACTCCCAAACTCGCAAATTAAAACAAACCTCGTGAAAACTTGAAAGTAAATGGCGTTCCACCAATCTGGAGGAATCTCATTTGGACTGGCAAGACAGTCTGAAAACATATAGGAAGGCCCTCAGAAATGCCAGAACAGTCTATTACTCATCACTAATAGAAGAAAAATATGAACAACCCAAGGTTTCTTTTCAGCACTGTAGCCAGGCTGACAGAGAATCATAGCTGCTCATATTGAGCCATCTATTCCTATAGCTCTGAGTAGTGACGACTTCATGATAAAATTATAACAATTAGAGATAAAATTCATCACCTCTTGCCATCAACTTCTTACGGTTCACCTTTAAATGCAGGACCTCTAGGCAATATTATTAGGAAACACTCTCACTCATTAACTTTCACTGTTATGCGGATGACACCCAATTATAACTATCAATCAAGCCAGACAAAACCATTCAGTTAGTTAAACTTCAAGCATGCATTAAAGACAAAATCTTGGATGACCTACAATTTTCTGATGTTAAACTCAAACAAAACAGAGGGTAGTGTGTGCTGGGCCCAAAACACCTCCAAACCTCATAATCTAAAGATATAGCTACTCTGGACGGAATTGCCGTGGCCTCCAGCACTACTGTCAGAAATCTAGTAGTTATTTTTGATCAGGATATATCATTTAACGCACACTTAAAACAAACAGCCTTTTTTCAACTGCTTAACATTGCCAAAATTAGGCACATCCTGTCTCAAAACGATGCTGAAAAACTAGTCCATGCATTTGTTACTTCCAGGCTGGACTATTGTAATTCCTAACTATCAAGTTGCTCAAATAAGTCTCTTAAAACTTACCAGCTGATCCAGAATTCTGCAGCACGTGTGCTGACAAGAACTAAGAAAAGATATAATATTTCTCCTGTATCTGCTTCTCTTCATAGAAAGCTCATATTTAGGGAGTGAGGAGTTGCAGTGTTCGCCTAGACCGGTGGGGGAGGGTCTGTAGCCACAGTCACAGCGCGCCCCCTCCCTATCTCTGCTTCTCTTCGCTATGCTGTTATAGTTTTAGACTGCCGGGGGATTTCCTGTGACACACTGAGCTTCTCTCTCGTCTCACTTTTCATCGGGGTGCAAATGCTTGTGAGTAACCTAGCTCTGGGGAGCTTGTTCCCCGGAGCCTTTATGTTTTCTCGCCCTGCAGTTTTCCCTGGATTAGGGTAGTACCTAAATCAAGGTTGCAGCTGTCGCCGTGGTCCTGCTAGGCGCCCTGCTATGCCCTGCTACGCTGTGCAGTGCCCTGCTATGTCCAGCTACACCCTGGAGTACCCTGCAACGTCATGCTACGCCCTGCAGTGCCCTGCTATGCCATGAACTAATTAAAACATTAAAACAACTACTATTTCTAGTCATAGTTCCATTATCTTTATTGTGACTATAATTGCCACTGTTCATCGTACCCCCAACCAGTACCGGCAGACAACTGCCCACTAAGAGCCTGGATTTGTCTGAGGTTTCTCCCTAAAAGGAAGTTTTTCAAGTTTTCTGCCTAAATGAGAGTTTTTCCTCACCACTGTCGCGCTAAATGCTTGCTCTTGTGGGAATTACTGGAATTGTTGGGTCTTTGTAAATTATAGTGTGGCCTAGACCTACTCTATCTGTAAAGTGTCTCGAGAACTCTTGTTATGATTTGATACTATAAATAAAATTGAATTTAATTGAATATTACAGTGCACGTAGCGTAGAGCGTTAAAGGAATAGTTTGACTTTTTGGTAAATACACATTCATTTTCCTACCAAGAGTTAGACAAGAAGATTGATACCGCTTTCGTGTCTGAACCGTTAATATGAAGCTACATCTACCATAAAGACTCAAACTAATGTGGAATAGGAGTCTCTGCTGGTTGTCTGGCAACTGCTTCAGGTAAACAAATAACCTCCCATAAAACAGCTAATTGTCCATTTTTGTATGTATTAAGATATAACGTGTTAATGAGTGAGCTTTAGAGGTGCTGGTATTCAGATTTTGTTAGCCGTTTGTAATGCTACGTTAAGCTAACCGGCCTCTGGCGCCAGCCACATATTTACCATACAGACATGACAGTGGTATAAATCTTTTCATGTAAGCCTTTTAAAGATTGGTATGCATAGGTAATGGAAAAACAAATGACGCAATACATTATTAATGAGATAAGTAAAAGGAACTGAAACTGTATAAAGGAAGAAGGGTGAGGAAACTAATGACTGGGTGTTTCATTGTGAATAAATACATGAGTTGGTGGGAGGATCTACTGTTATCTGAGCTTAAAAAAAAAAAAAAAAAGACTCCGACACATGCACACACAGGCAGGAAACTGCGCTCTGGGTGTGAGTAAAAAGAAACTGCTACAGAACAGAAAGTAAACTCACAAGGAAGGATGTTAGGGTATCGGTTCTTCTCCTTGTTGTCGTCCTTGTTTGCCTCCTCGTACGTCCCGTGGGCACTACCTCCTGGCAAGGACTGCAAAGCAAAATAACAGTTAGATTCCATACAACCTCCCATACTGAAAAACTGACTTAACTGTTCGTGACCGGCGCATTGTGTTCTGCTGTACGTAAGGCTTGGTTTGGCCTCGATGTAGGCACTTCCTCTGCTACCTACAGTAAACAATCCTCCATTAAAAGCAGAAAATCTCCACTTCCTCTGTCAGTGCTGACAAACTGGCTGAATAAAAATCACAATTTGCGTTACATTAACCATGAGTCATACACTTTATTTTGACTCAGATCCCAAATCGTAGCCACAAATACCCAAAAGGGTATTATTTACGCCTTCTTGTGAACACGCAGCTTATGCTTAGCTTTTGACATATTGGACACACAAAGTTACTTATTATTAATGATAATTTTAGGTATTTTATTGTATACATTAATGTAAATATTATTGCATGGTTAAATAGAGCTTTTAAAAATTACAATACAGACATGGCCATTGCGTTGTGTCTCAATAAGTCCAAATCAAGTCCTAAATGAAAGGTAATTCGCATCATCAAAATTTGAGCAATCCTATAAATCGTGGATAATGTATACACCGCAATATTTTAAACCCAGATGCCCGATGTAAACATGAACAACTCCCAGCCCTCTGTACGCAGTATATAAGACTCTGCCTTACGACCACCTGCTACTCTGGCGGAAGATGCTTACATTGTACTCCTCTCTGAAGAGTTTGCCGTCGTCAGCAGAGCGGAGCCTGTACTCCTCCTCGAGCTGGTCCACCGGGATGGGGAAGTAGGTCTTAGAGGCTGAAGGGGACCGGGGCAGAAGGACCACCGTCTGTTGCTCTGGGGTGTGGGGAGAGTGGTCAGTTTAATACTATGATGGAATTATTTCTTGTGTTCAAGAAAATAACTGATTGAAATTAGGAAATTCTTAAATTGTTATTAAATGGCTGGTTCAGAGGAATTCATTCTAAAACAGGATTGGGTTTAATTAAACCGGTGGTTCCCAACCAGACATACCCGCAACACCCAGTCAGGTGAACATGACACCACTTGTTAAGATAATATAAATATGGATATTGTTACAATAGTGTTTTCATATAAAACCAAGTGTTTTGGTCAAGTTTTCATATTTACTACTATCACTTTATTCATTTCTTTTTGCCAACTGTTAGATGATGAACCATTACTTTCTATTATAATTTATGTTCATCCATTATTGTGAGCAAACAGTTCAGACGTCTCTGCTCACTTGCTAACTAGTTTTCACTCACTCTCAATTGCAACAATCAGTTTCAATTCAGGTGCTACAGGTGACCCGACATATGGTTATTTAAAAAACAAAATATCCAAAATCATAATTTATACTTTCAACTGCCAAAGTACCCCTGGTTGGGAATCAATGAATTAGACAATAAGCTTATCAGACGACTCTATGAGGATTTTACAAACATCAAAAGACCAAAATGATCACCAAACGTATTTCAAATCTTATGTCGTGTTGGTGTGGGTTTGCAGACACCTCGATCATTTAAAAAAAAATGTGTGAGAGTGTGAGTATTCAATGACCGCCAAACATCAACAGGTGTTAGAGAACCAAAGGACCCCGGGGAGAAGCCACTTACAGCACCCTGTAGGCAGGTTTTTGAATAGAAATCTCTCTAAAAGCACCCAACTTAGCATTCCGTTAGCGCTCACAATTTGGAAAAATGGAGGTTGAAAAAGTACTGAAAGTGTGTTAGTGATATGAGGTCCTTGATACCGCCACCCTGTGTACCTGACCTGGTGGCACAGTGGTGTGTAACGACTCAGTACTGTATCCAAACTCTAAAACACAACACATCAAATCAGCACACACACAGACACATGGACAGAGTCATAAAGGAAAAACAATACTGTCATTAAAAATAGCATATGATTCATTGTGATGTCATGTTCGTTGGACAGAATGCAGTTAATTTGCCCATGTATGACACCTCTGCTTTCAGTTGTTTTAATTAAAGTAAAAAATAGCATGTAAAATTCAATAAAACAGTGTAAGGTGTATGTTTAATCATTTACTTGTACATAAGAACCACCCTTATAACAAGAACTCTTTCTAATTATGCATAACATCTACTTCCTAAACTTACATCTGAAGATCTACTGTAATGCTTTCCAAGGACAGCAAACACAACATTATTCTGAAAAGGTGGTCCATGTGTCATGTTTGCAATGACAGTAATTAGCAGCTCAGCTAATACCTTGATATTTACAGTTTGTTACAGCTACTTCTGGGCATGCTGTGTGTTTTCCAGCCATATATCCTAGTTACATTCCTATCTTCAAGAATACAACCTTCTCTGTACTTTTTCTTGTAATGGCAGATAAAAAAATTCTTCCTAAAGAACACTCCTCAAAACGTGTTGTTTCCTGTAAAGCCCAATAGCCGTTAGCATACTTTACACACATCAGCTCTTACTTTAAATGATGCAGCTCAAAGCTGGAATCTGCTCTGGTCTTTGCACCAGCAGAGGTGTTTGTACTAATTTTATATGCAGTGTCAAAAAAGCTATAAAAGTTGGCGATGAGTTCTGTTTGTCACAATAACTAAAGGAAGTACACAACCGCAAGGCAGTGGTGGGACAACCTGCACAGTTCCAAATATAAAGCTGATGCTGCTTTTACACCTCCTTCTGTCCGTCTTAACCTCTTTCTCTTTCTTTGCCTCGTGTTTCTGTAGGTCTCCTTTACATTCTCACTATGCTTCTTTTGACCACCAGCCTGTCTCTCACAATCTACGACCTGTCTCACCGTTTCTCACATTGTCCAATTTACAACAACATTACCTTGTTCCTCCAGGATGCCATTTGGTATCTTCTTGTCGACTGTTGTGACGACTGCTTTTCTCTGGTTTTTTAACCTGCCGGAAAAAAACACAAGAAAATGACAAGAACGTAAGATTCAATGAAAACGATGAACATTCTTTTTTAAATCGGAGCTATAAAATGCTAAAGATCTCCCAAATGATCTAGGTAGCCACGAACAAATGCCTCTCCATCTTACCATCTGAAACTTGAAAAGCTATTTTTTCTCATTAGCTGATGCCTTGGAAAGACGGTGCTCTAGTCCGAATGTGGTACAGAATTTGTTCTTTTCTCTCTTCTGTTGCCAGTATAGGTCCACTGTCACAGCCTGCCTGCCTGCTCTCTTCTCACTAAGCATGAGAGGCAGCCAGCTAGCAGCACTTCCTGACTGGGCCCCGCCTCAGTGACTAAAGGAGGAAGGGTTTGTCACCCAGAGCTCTGCCCCCGAGTATGGCTCACAGCCAGTCAGCGAGGCCCGGGGAGTGGAGTGGGGTTAGGTAGGTCAGTCTTTGCACGTCTGGGAGATTTTACCTGAGGAAGTACCAGGCTAGCAGTGCGATGATGAGCAGCAGCAGGGACAGGACCAGCACGGTGGGGAGGATGTGGTGGCTGGGGGAAGAAACGTCTTCTGAGGAAGAAGGAGAGGCAGAGCCAGGGGTCAGGGAGCACCATCAACAAAGAAGCAGGAAGAGGGAGCGAGGCCAAAGATATGTGTGCATATGTTTGTGTGCAAATGCGTGGCTGCGTTCACGTGTTTTAGCCATGTGTATATTGCATTAACTGATCAAACAAAATCAATACTTGACAGCGCCCATGTTCCCTTTTGGTCGCAGGCCTGATTTAATTACTGGCTTCTGCAGTATTTTGTCTACAGGGATAAACATCAGCTCATTTGTCCTGTCGGCATGAGAGGCTCTTAGAACGGAGACTCAGCCAAGAGTCAGAGCCACACAGCCAGTTATTAGCTGTGTTTATAAAGACTCACAATAAGCCGTAAATTACGGTCCAGGGCTGCTGAAGTTCATTGTGATCCGGTAATAACAAGGAGGGAGAAAAGGCTATTATCAAGCAGATGCATGTGCTGAGGAAGACTCATAATCATATCTTAGGGAAAAGTGATGACTGCAGTGGATAGCGATGGTATTTTGTTGATACCTCACTTCGTTCAGTGTGGCTCAGTCTCACATGTCAAGGTGCATCGTCCTTTGTTATTGTTCTTACCTTTTGTATGGTTGCCATTGCTGGTGGAATTGGATGTTGTTGTGGTTGCCACCAAAAACAGAAGTGGGACCATTGTGACTGCAGAAAAACAAAATGAAGACGGATATTAAATTTAGTGCCAGACATGTCTGCAAAGTAAAGACTCATGCGAACCAGCCACTGGATAATATCACCATTTAGTGAACACATAAGCTATTGACAGATCTGAGGCACATTTCTTTATCCGTGACTGTTGCTATCAGGAATGTGCTCATCGGTGCAAAGTTCATGGAGGCACAATGGAACAACACACTCATATCCTGGTCATTCATTACTCCTGTCATAAAGCTCACATTGTAATGCCCAACATGTCCACATAGAGGCACAATACTCCAATATTTGAAAAAGAAGGCTGGCCACTATAAAATGCTTTCTCACCAACCCATTGAGAAAAATAATTCCAAAAGAGAACAACAAAGCCAAGGAAACATCCATTTTTACATTTCTAATTTAAATGTATATTCAAAAAAAGAAGGTTACATGTGGGGATAAAGGTTATGGCTACACGTTGGTCCACAAATGCCATTATTGCAACCATCCCAACCCAAAGCAATGCTCCTTACCACTCTAATAAGGCATATATGCTCATTATAATCAGTGCATTATCAGATTGAGTAAATGCCACTTTAAGCTGATAACCGCCGTTTTCCTTCAGCTCTTTCAGTGGTAATGCAAAGCTGAAATGGATAGAAAAGGATATAGCATGTTCACACGCATGCACGCCAACAAAAGGCCTGGACGTCAGCTGATATCGAACAACGAATGAGTAGTTAAGCCGAGCAAAAACTGGATAACATCCATGATAACATCCCCCCCAACATAAACATTCTTTCACATGCATACAAAAGACACACATATGCACGCCAACACCCACAGCACCATGAGCTCCGTCCAGAGCCCCAGTGAGATCCTGGTGTCTCAGCTGAATGACTTCGATCATTCCTTCATTTTCTCCCAGTAGAAGAATGCAGGGGGGGGGGATAAAAGAGCATCTCCAATCGATTCTAGTGTTTGAGCATTCAGAATGGGTTTCACATCACACTGATTGCACCTCCTTTCTTTTGAAATCTGCTAGTAAGGTTTGAAAACCAATAAGCCTTGAGATGTTTTTAAAAAGGTGTTTTTTTATTTTCACAAAAGTTGGAATCCAAGCAATGTGCGCCAGCACAGAGCTGCTATCTCCGCATAATGAAGAAGAGCAGAGTGTGCTGCAGAGTGTCTCCTCAAGGCTGCAGGTGTGTGTGTGTGTGTCTTTGCGTGTGTGTATCTTTACGTGTGTGTCTTTGCAGCTGCGGTGAAAAGAAAGCCCAGGCCAAGTGCATAGTCAATGAAGACACTGTTTGTTGAAGCTTCCACGCTGTGCCGCAGTGTCCTGTAATGTGTCCAGACAGGACACCGGAGGAATGTGGAGGCAGCAGAGCAGAGACACTGCAGCAGGGACAGAGGGAGCAGAAGGTCCAGGTCAATAATTTTTCCTGGAGCGATTAATAAACCCTGACATGCCCCACTTGATCCGTGGGGAAGACTGATGAGAGAATTCTAATGAGAGAAGAGGAGGAGTGCGCTACCCCCTTCTCGAGCTCTGCTCTGCTCTTTAAGGCTCTCTCTGCAAATGTCACAAGCCTGGATGAGGGGGAGGTTATTGAGCCGAGTTAGTACAATGAGTGAACCCCTAGGGTAGGACTCTGTGTGTATAAGAGTTGAGGTTTTGTGATGTGGAAATTCACTCGAGGAGCTGATTGGGACTTTCCGCTCCGCAAGCTGCAATGAATTTTATGTATGCTGTGTCTGTTGTTTATTTGTGTGTACGATGGCTCAACGGAGACAGCCAGCAGCGTGCTCATAGCTAGCCCTAAGGATGGGTCTTGCGGTAAAGTGGCTCCGAGTTACTTGCTCCCTTTTTCCCCTCCATCACCTCTGGAGATGTCACGTTATGGCCCATGTGTGGCTCAACTGCTCCCGGGGGACCGCAGGCCGTTTACCCCCGGCTCTAAAACTTTTCCCATCTTGTCATTGCAGTGGTCTCCAGCCTGACCTCTTCAGCATCTCTGAGGGGATTGCCAACTTCATTTCCTCCGTCCATGTGGGGAAATGTCCCTCACACAACTATAAATAACACTGCTTCCTATTCCTCGGGGTATCTAATCTCTTCTTCCCTATTTCTCCTCATTCAGCATAAACCAGCCAAGACCACAAGTCTCAAATTAGACCATTAGTATCACTCATGATTTGGCGTGGCTCAGACTCTATCGTCGCATTGTGTGTGTGCTCTCATCTGTGTGTTGTCCTCTCTCCATTTAGCACTCCGCAGCTAGCCACCAACCATCAGCCATAATGAAAATAGGTCATGAGAGATGTCAGCACAGGGGAAGTTTGAAGGCGTCCTTATTTTCTGATAGGAGACATTTCCAAGTAGCCTTAGGGAAGGGTATTGTCCTGAGCAGCTAGACAGCCAGTTATTTCAGTGGTATGCATGTGTAGAGTTACCCAGCATAGAGTTTGCTCTATCTCACGCTGGGTGTGTTGTCCTGTGATGCAGAATGGGAGGCCTCAATATATCGACAGGAGCTCCAACACCAATTGAATCCAATAGAGGCAAAAAATTAGAATTATTAACTTAAACCACTGCAGACTTAAAACATTTAATAATTAACACTAAATCAGGATATGAGGGGATATTTTCCTTACTACAATACTCACATCATGTGTACATTAAAAGTTATTGGTTAGTGTACTTGTACATTCTCTCCTCTTCATATTGAACGTGAGGCGATCCCTTCTTAATACGATTCGGATATGAGGCGTCGGCAATCTGATGGATGAGTGTGCACCTCGCTGTGTCTGTGTTTTAGCCAGTCTGAATGCTGTTGGTGTTCCGTCTACGCAGATGGAGAATTCTTTTCTTACAGCCAATCAAATGGTTTCATTAAACTGTATTTGCATAAAATAACATCACTGTTTCACCGTAACAGATGCACTGGGTAAAAGCCAGACAATCCGACACAAGGCAGTGTGGCAAACAACATCTTTTCCACCGAACAAACAATAGTAACATCTAGGGCTGTGCTCGATTGAAGAAATTCTTAGTCGACTAACAATCGTTCAATTGTATCGACTAATCGATTAGTTGATTTAATTGACAGATCTGTAAATCTGAGTTTCTCCGCAAAGAGTCATGCAAAAGCGCCACTTTAATTCTTGCGTTTACCAGAGATGTGCTCATACGGTTCTTGGAAATAAGTCATTCAGCATGAAAAAAGCATAAAACATGACTAATCAACTATATAAATCTTAGTTGACTAAGACGAAAACGACTGATTAGTCGACTAATCGACTAAGAGGGAGCAGCCCTAGTAACATCAATGTGATTATTCGATATTCATACCTGTGTCATACCGGAAAAGTATCACCTAGCCCTAGCCTACATACAGTACTGCATATGACAACACCTCTGCCGCTGGTATCTGTTCATGGAGACCTCCAGCACCTGGTATGCACTGTGTGACTCACAGCTCTGTCTCCGCTGATTATAACCTGCCACCTCTGAATACCTGCAACCCTGACAGCATGAAAACAAAAATGTGGACATGTGCACGGATATTGGTATATCACAAAACAGGCAACGGAGAATACAAGCAGACCACTACAACCCCTCTCTTTGCTTCTTTATCCTTGCTCCAAACATGAAAAGGGCAGTGTGGGAATTCTGACTCATACATACAGAATCTTGTGTCCTTTATAGTCCCAAACCAGAAAGCTGATAAATTTCCTTCCCTGACAGTGTTTTGTTTTGGAGGATGAGCTATCCCTCCCTGTGGTCTTGTGTTTTCCCTGTGGTGTGCTTCCCTGCTCTGTCATTCTTTCAGTCAGGGTTAAAAGTGACATAATGATACCCCTGCAGCTCTCCGCTATTGTCTCACTAATTAGCCCCAGAAACCCAACTATCAGAAAGGACAAGCTTGTTACAATTAGAAGATAAGACAGAGAAATTGCCTGTCTTTGCGTCTGACAGGAAACACGGTGTTCTCTGGCATTGTGTCTTCCCGTAGACAGAGCACTGTCAGTTCCACTGAATGTGGTTTCTCTGGGCACAGAGTCGCTCTGTCTCTTCAAATACATCAGCTGGGGAATTTGGCAAATGGGCGGTGGGTGTAGGGGCGATATGACAGGGTGAGCAGGCACTAGGTACATTGCGTCCTCTGAGAAAAGAGCTACCAGACTATTTACCCTTTAGGCAATACGTTTTTTTGTTTTTTTAAATAACTGAAACCTGCAAAATGGCTTAATAGAGAAAAAACAACCAGTAGCCTTCTGTGCATATTCTCAACACTGCTGTCCTTTTGGTTTCTGCCCAAAACTGATCCACCCAATTGAATGTTTATAAAGAATAATCAGATATAAATTGATACCACTCATAACTCTGTACTTTAATATGAAGCTACAGCCACAAGACTGTTAGCTTAGCATTAGACTGGAAACACTCTCAAGTGCAGCTATGTTAACTTCTTATGACATAATTTGGCCTATACACGCGTGGTTGTGTGTGTCAGTGTTGACCAGAATGTAACATTGATAAAAGTCACCCGTGAGCAAAATAGAGAAGTCATTTTTTATAGAGCAAAGCTAATCAGCGAGTCATGTAGTGGTTGGATGCTATATTGGGTATTGTTTCCGTAACTACAGAAACGGTGTAAAATGTTTAGTTGTATGTTTGGTTACCATGGCAGAGAGATGTGTGAGGAAAAATGTGATGTTGTAGGTTTTTGTGTGTGTGTTGTATACAGTATGTGGTTGTTCATATTTGACGGACCACAAAAAATGTACAAAACTTCAATAAATTACCAAAATCAAAGGTGTTATCATCTTGCATTATGGGAAGTGTAGGATTGAATGCCTTTTTGAAACACTATTAAAAAAAAATTTTTTGACCCATTTTACGGACTAAAAATAAAGGGATTTTTGGTTTTTTGGCTTTTTTGGCTTTTTTTTTTTTTTAAAAAAAAAAAAAAAATTATTGTGGGGTTTTTTTTTTTTTTTTTTTTTTTTTTTTATATAATTATTAATAAAAAAAAAAAAAATAATTTGTTTGTTATATTTTTTATTTTTTTTTTTTTGTCTACAAAAAGAAGAGATTAGGGTTGTTTTTTTTTTTTTTTTTGTTTGTTTTTTTTTTTTGTTTTTTTTTTTTTTTTTTTTTTGTTTGTGTGTGTGCGCTTTTTTTTTTTTTTTGGCGTTGTTTTTTTTTTTTTTTTTGGGGTTTTTTTTTTTTTTTTTTTTTTTTAGGAAATGAAGCTAGGGTGTCCATCTGCTCACACAGATGTGAGACTGCTCCCCATGCAATGTAACCTAGTTGGACAAGGTGATCAGTGTTGCTCTTCCTAAACTTATCCACCTATTGCTGCAAATTACATCCAAAACCTGACACAATGTAGTCCATGCATAGGTTTTTACATTTAAAAATGAAACTAAAGGAGCCATCTGTCTCCACTTGTGAAACACTATTCATTCTAAGATTTTCAAGTTTTTCAAAGTTTATACAATACTTATATGTATATGCATGACTACTTGACTTGCTGAAATGATGACAGTGGATCCAACACGTGGGTATGGAGGCTTTGGAGTTTTGCTGATAAGTGATACGTTCGGTAATGGATTACATTTTTTAAGTAACTTGCCCAACACTGTCCAAAAATCTTTCAACATGTCAGTCTGGAATTTTAAAATCCTTCCATCGACTTAATTCTCTTTACTGAAGATCAAACTTAGATGCGTAAAGATAAGTATTATATCAGGAGTAATTGTAGTACTGTGTCACATCCTGCAGTATCCCATACTAGCACTATCTATAGCACCATTTTACAGTGAAAACTCTGCAGCGCTGCTCTTTTGCCAATCTGGGCTCCTCCCCTTCTGCGCTCCTGGCATTGCCATTAATCAATTCCTACCTCCTTCCCAGGGCGCCCAGACGCTGTGGCAGTGGTAATGGCTTTTGAGACGCGCTGGCTCCGCTCTGCAGTGTCAGCTCTCCACCTCTATTGGAACAAACGTACCATCACCCAGGGAGATCTCAGCTGAATGTGTGAGAAAATGCATATGTGCTTATGTATGCTGGTGTTACAGGAAAGAAACATTAACTGAATAAAAAAACAAAGAGAAAAACATGTTAGCCACTGCCAGAGAAGAAGAAAAAAAGAAGAAGCTGTGGTTGGTTGCCAGGTTCAGGCCATAACATCCTGTTGAATGAGATATGGCAACTACTGTGTCTGACCCTGAAAGCACTGCCATTAGAGTAGTCCTCACTGGAAATAAGAGCCTTTTAGCTGCTGCACATTAGTTAAAAATAACACGGTGCTCGATGAGAAGCGAATATTGATAATCCTCTTAAAAAACATTCCAGCCATAACATCTGAGGGCAGCTCTTATTTGGTGTATAACTTTATGTGTTCTTCAGTGTTTATAGCATTTAGAATCTACTGTCACATCCTGGTAAGGCATGGAAACCAAGAGTGTAATTGGTAGTAAATATTTACTCCAGTCTGTCGTCTGCACTAGCAAACACCACATGTGAGCTTACACATGGTCGGCCTGTTTGAGTGCCATTTAGTCCATGTGTTCGCGCGGTCGCGTGTGTGTGTATCGTACACACACTTTCACAGTAAAGGAGCCAGTAGGTCTTTAAATCACTTCTGATCTACAGATTTACACCCCTGCACAAACACACACTACATGCAAACATTTCTTCCCCAAATCTGCTAACAATTGGCATGCAAAGCTACACTGTCTGGCTTCTTGGCATGAAATACACACACATGGTGGACTCACACATACCCACACATCCACAAACCCTTCAGCAGGGATCCATGGGAAACACATGTGCCAGGGCCTGTTTGAGGACCACCGTGCCAGAAATCATTCTACTAGTGGTCCATCATGTGTGGAGGCAATCTCCCTGTGAGGGTCTCCTTACACCTCCAGACCTGACAGGATTGAACACAGAGGCATTCATCTTTCTCCCACCTTGACACCTCTGGGATGTACCTCCTCCCTTCTTTCAATTATTCAGAGGCAGAGCAATTACGGCCTGGAATCAGAGCCGTCGATAGCTAGCGTGGTGCGCGGCAGCAGGCTGGAAATGATGAAAGCGGCGTTGTGACACTTCTCATTATCACCCAGCACTCTGTGATTACTGGCACTGTGCTATGAACAGATATTAGTGTAAGAGACATGTACAGGGAAAGAGAAGAAGGAGGGATTGCATATAATGCTGGGCGCCCGTCAGCATGGTGATGCATGGGAAATGTACTGCTCAACTTGTAAGGCCATTAAGAGGAGGATAAAAGTGTAACATACAGTGGTAAACTTAGTCTTAGGCTATTGAATATGAGTCAAGGGTGTAAGTATATGTTGAACCTACATTCTTCAAATGGTTAAAGGACAAATCTGGTATTTGTCAAGGTGGGTGTTATTCTCATGTTTTATGATTACGACTAGTAGTCATAATTATCGATATTTGGAAAACTGGCAAGAATGAAGTTGATTAGGATAAGGCCACAAGCCGCCCACAGCTTGAAAAAAAAGCTTAAATTCAACAGAAATAATCTTAAATACTCCAGGGAACTACGGTCTGTATTTGAGATTATTTCTGTAAAATTTTAAGGAATAGTTTTTGGGAAATACAATAACTCCATTTTTTGTAAAGAGTTAGATGAGAAGACTGATACCAGTCTTGAGTCTAGGAGGCTGTGGGATGTAAGTAAGTGAAATTGCATCATCACCAATAGTAATAAGGAATAAAAATCTGAAAATAGGCCTACTAGAATTTCACTTCAAAGTTCTCCATTTTTTTCTCCTGCATTTACTCACAGGAATCAATGAAGAAACATGAGCCATTCAGGAACCACTTCCTTTCTGATTAGAAGCTTACACATCAGAATTAATCTCAAACAATAAACAATGATGACTGGTGGTCACATTATGGGTAAATCACATCTTTAACTGACCATAAATCCATCAGAGGTCCTTTTTAGAAAGTTTTAATGGTCAATAAAAAGGATTAAACAGATTAGAATGCAGAATCATAACAGCTGACTCAGATGGCGTCTGGGAGCCTGGTTTTAAAGAGCATTACAACCAACCAGACTGCCTCCCTTGAGAATGTATGGCTAATTTTTATGTCATGTTATTCAAGCGTAGAAATAACAGGCAATTGAGAAATCCTGTGGGATAAAGAAACCTACTTCACTCAATTGAATTACAATAAATCGCATTGTCAGTGCCTGTAATGATGACAATCCACAAAGCTTTTCTACTGGCATGGAATTTATTTAACATCTGCGCTGACACAGAGACTGAAGCTAAACAGACCTGGCTCTCGTAGAAAACCACCCCCCAGAGAAAGAGGGAGGATCTTGCATAGAACCACCATTTCCAAACACAGAGAGACAGAGATAACCACAGTACTTCAGGATCTGCACAGGACAGACAAGATCTATCCCCCAAAATATCCTTTCATTCCCTGAGAGAAGGCTGGGGGGGGTGGAGAAACAAGTGATAAGCACTGCTGCGGGAGAACAAAAAGCCACTTGATTCTGAGGGGAGGAAAAGAGGAGGAGAGGAGATGTGGGACCAGAAGGGATAAGTGAACGGCCCACGCTGCGAGGATGAGGAGCCTTCCTCTGCTGCTCTGCAGAGATTGAGCAGACCTGTCTGCTCGGTGCAGACACAGACTATAAAACCCTCATGCGAGTCTTTAAAAAAGGGATGAGAGGACTGTTTCATGACATGTCCCCAGACTGTCTGCATGAAAAGCAAGGTTTTACTGTCGAAATGCTCCGGTTTCCATAGCAAAACCGCAGTATTACACTTCATCTTCCAGAAAAACAGCCCATTTAATGCTCCCTTATCACACACCCGGCGACAACAGGTTTGACAAACGAGTAGAATAACTGGTATTTTCACGGCATAGTCCATATTCACAGCAATTGCTGATTCTAACAGCAGCCTGCCTCCTAGGAGAAGCTGAAAGTGGTAGCACAGTAATTATGCTACCAAAACCCAAACCTCAACCTAACACTTTTTTCACAATCCTCTTTTGCAGGATCACGGCCCCTGCAGAGCACATTATGAGCAGCACTTTGCTGATTAAGATTGTGTAACCCTGTTGTTTGGTCTCTGCCTGAATTCTATAGGAATAGGAGTCATTCAGTGGGGCCTTGGGAACCATAGCGAGCCTCATTGTCCTCCCTCCTAAGAAGGCTTGTAACACGAATGAGAGAGGACACACACCCACACCATATGGAGAGCAAATGGCTATTCTACGTCGATGGCCTCTCGGAGAACTCGCTGCCCTCTTGGAAAAAGGAAATGCAACATCCAGTCCTCACACACTGCTGACAAAAGCTCTGCGAGACGGGCCGACATGCAGGGAGAGTCCTGGCCAGCCACTAACAACTCCTGACAGAGGCATGGAGGCATGACAGGTCGTCAGAAATCATGGGCATACACACCAGGCAGGGGGCAAGAGGAAGAGGAGGAGGTGATGACACATTGGGTATCACTAAATCTCAACAGCAGACAAATGTGTTTGACCTGCAGGCCACAGAGATAACACAAGGGTCAACATCTCAGCTCTGCTGATAACCATGAGACAAGAAAGAAAACTAAACTGAAGAGACTAAATCCAAATATTTGACTGTATTTGCCCAAAGGACCTGACAGATTGGTTTTACTGAGAAAAAGCTTAGACAGTATTTGAAAGTCATTTTCATACCTTATATAATCTGAACTTTTTCAGTATGGTGAACAGAACCCTGCCGACACTCCAATGCTAGTGAAAGCAAAAGCCCGTGTGCAAATACATTCTGACCCAGCACTGTGTTTCTGAGGTGAAAGGAAATTTGAAGGTTGAAGAGCTACAGGGGACTGCAGCACTGCAGTATGTAAACTATAAATATGTTGGGGGCTTTAAGAAGGAGAGAAGGTTTAGAGAGCAAAACAACCTTCCAGCAAAAAGAAAATGTCTTTGCTATTATGAAAACATTTGAAAAGTGCATTTGAAACATCAGTGTGTCCTCTATTTTCCTCGTTCACTTAGAACTTCTGATTTTCCACTGCTGACAATTGCGATGTGTGATCTGGGTCACACTCTTGATAAAAGCTACAAAAAGCTACTGCAGTTGTACATTGTTCCTTATGTGTGTAGGACTGCATGCATGCTCGCCTGTGTGTATGCGTGTGTGTTTCTGCAGCGTAAGCACATGCTGTCCTCCATCTGCTGTTAGATAGAGACCATTTCCTTTCCTGTGCAGCCAGCCAACCAGCCAGCCTTCCTGTACCGCTCTGCTCCAGAGCGGAAATGGGAGCGAGACTGCCACACACTCCTGACAAAAACCCTGGATAAGATACGTACACATGCAGACACATGTGTTCAGACAATGACTTAGCCACATATTTTAACAGTCTCCTCTCCTCTCTCTTTCCTTCCGTCTTAGACTTCGGGCTTTGTTTTCCACTCCTCCTGAAGGGGTAGAACCCTATTGTTTTTGCTCCGGTTTATTATTATTATTATTCGTGTCTTCTGCCGCGGCCCAAATCGCCGTGAGCTGGAATGAGCCAGAATCACAAAACTTGGCCCAATGACTGGAAATGATGGGCCCAATCGGCCACATGGTGGTACTATAATTAACGATCAAATAAGTGATTTTGGAAAGGCCACACCCCTCACACCGTAAGTCCAATTGACTTGAAATTTCTCGCACATTTGCATCTTGATGTGCTCTACAAAAAAGCCTCCTGGACCATAAAGGTCCGCTATGATGGATGTTTTGCTAATCTGCATCATGTAAAAAAAACAGTAAAATGAATACAACTTTGTCAATTCTGATTCTATCAATACCAACATTGGTATGCAGCCTTGTGGGAGTGACATGCACAGTTCTACTATAAATAAGCAAGAGATTTTCAGGAGAAGAAACTGATCTGCTTGTGCCTGAAGTGAATGCGCACAAGCACATCATATATGGCACGAGCACTATGTCTCCAAATCTCCACGAGGTGAAGCAGGCGTTAAAATAACAAAGAAATGCTGGGTTATTGACTTTAGACCAGGATTTTGTTGGTCAATGGCGCGATCACTTTCCTCTGCCTCAAGATAGCAATACGGCAATAATGCACGTGAACACTCCTCCCTGTAAGACCAGCACGCCCGTTGACGCACAGATGGGTGTAGGTGCATTTGCTTTGGACAGGAAATTGACAACTGCGTCGTTATTAAACTAACAAAGACACTTGCGCCGGGCCTTGCGCTGTGCTTGCGCCGGGTGTAAGAAAGGGCCCCTAATTATACTGGCCACTTAAAGGAACACGCCGACTTATTGGGAATTTAGCTTATTCACCGTAACCCCCAGAGTAAGACAAGTCGATACATACCCTTCTCATATCCGTGCGTGCTGTAACGCTGTCTGACGGCTCCAGCATTAGCTTAGCCCAGCACAGATCCTGCAGCCTACTGCTCCGAATTGTGACAAAAGTGACAAAATAACACCAACATGTTCCTATTCACATGTTGTGATTTGTAGAGTCACAGCGTGTACAAAAAACAACTTAACATGAGACACAGCCATCTTCTAACCGTAAACAAACCGGGAACTATATTCTCAGTCGGAAGAATATAGTACTTGGGCGGAGTGATATGCTCGCAGCAAGCCTGTCTGAGAATATAGTTCCCGGTTTGTTTTACGGTTAGCAGGGTGTCTCTCATGATACGTTGTTTTTGTACACGCAACCTAAAATCATAACATAATGAATAGGAAAATATTAGCGTTTTTGTCACTTCTGGCACAATCTGAACAGATAGTAGGTTGAACCAGTTACCTGCAGGATCTGTGCTGGGCGGCTAATGCTGGAGCGTTACAGCACGCACGGAGATGAGAAGGGTATGTATCGACTGCTTAATCTGGGGGTTACGGTGAATAAGCTAAATTCCCAATAAGTCGGCATGTTCCTTTAAATGTCACAATATGCGTTTAAACCTTCGAAGAATCTGCCTTAAAGTGATGGTTCGGAGTAATTTACCCTAGGGTCCTTTGCACCATGACCTCGAGCCAAACACCCCCCCAGAAGCTTTTTTCACCTGGGTCTAACACTGGGCAAGTTAGCGTAGAGTAGCGTTAGCCGCTAGGTAGCTTAGCGCGGGGCTAATGGACCCACGTTTGTATCTCTTAAATGACCCCACTAATAATGCCCGAAATGATACCAAAGGTCTACACTAGTATATATAGGTT
Source organism: Perca fluviatilis (assembly GCF_010015445.1). Taxonomy (NCBI): domain Eukaryota; kingdom Metazoa; phylum Chordata; class Actinopteri; order Perciformes; family Percidae; genus Perca; species Perca fluviatilis. The sequence goes on from NC_053132.1 coordinate 11,212,079, forward strand.
ATGCTCTCATAAAACGATGGATTGGAAAGTTTGTAAGTACACCAGAAGTTTATGAACACTTGCCTGCTCTCTTCTGCTCTCTGTTGCTGTTGCTGCTGCTACTGCTGCTACCTGCAGTTAGACGAGTGCTTAGGGCAGTCTATAAATTACTACGCTGAAAAGAGATACAACAAAAATATGTATTAATTTAATGATTAAATAAGGTAATGTCTCCAAACTTACCTCAATTATTACTTGTCTCCTGCTAGTTATATTACTTTAAAAAATAAGTTAAATTAAAAAATATTTTTGTTGCATCTCTTTTCGGTGTTGTAATTTGTTGATGTCCCTAAGCACTCGTCTCACAGCAGCAACAACAACAGTAGAGAGCAGAAGCCAGCAGGCAAGTGTTATTTACATAAACTTCTGGTGTACTTACAAACTTTCCAATCCATCGTTTTATGAGTGCATAACCTATATACTACTAATTTCGGTAAACTTGTATCATGCATTATAGGGGTCATTAAAGACTACAAACGATGGTCCAATAACCCCGCGCTAAGCTATTCAGCGGCTAACGCGCTACTCTATGCCAATGTTAGACCCAGGTGAAAAAGCTTCTGGGGGGGTGTTTGGCTCGAGGTCATGGTGCAAAGGACCCTAGGGTGAATTACTCCGAACCATCACTTTAATAATGTCAACAAATGTAGGCACTCAAGTTGAGGTTCAAAGTGAAAACTAATAAAGCCTTTTTTTTTTTTTTTTTGGAGAGCAAGACAATGCATTTAACCAACTAATCGACACAACGTCAGGTTCCAAATTTTAGTACAATGCCAAAAGCAGCTCCATTTCACAGACACCTAATCAGATGTACTTTACAAAGTATAAATACAAATCATACCATTTTATATCACAAACATTATCACTGATTTGAATAAGCTGCAGCATGCACAGTCAAGTTAATGACAGTTTTATTACTGTACACTATACTGTGCAGTCCTCTTTTCTCACAACCATTTCACACTACTGTCCAACTTCCTGTTTCTTGGTCCTTTTTAATCAGCTGACTCACAACAAACTCCAGCCATGAATAAAAAAAAAAAACCTGTGCAAATCAAGACTAAACTCAAGTGTGAACTTCTAAGAAGCTCATATCAGCTGTTAAATTCATTTAGGCAGGGTTGTGTATGCAGGCCACAGTGTGCAAAATTACCTGGATGAGTGTTGATTCAATGTATGCTGATTCTCAGATCCATAATAGCAGCTCACATGGTTCTGACAGAGTCCAGTAGTCACATCGTCGTCATCGTCTTCTGCAGTGAGAGGCTGGACAGAAGCCGGGAGTGGGGGAGTGCGGTCCGCTCACACAGCCCAGTGAGGAGAGATGATCCCTGGATCCAGGCGGAGGTGAGTTACGGGTCTCAGCGCTTCACTTCCAGGGGCTCACTGAGCAGCAGCCAGCACGGCACTGCTAGCCTTAAAGGGATGCTGCTCACCACCTTTATTTCAACAGAAAGCAAGAGAACAGAGAGCATGTTAGACAATTAACAACACAGCAAAGACAGAGCTACAGATGAGGAGGGAAAGCTGGAGGAGGGGGAAGGTGCGATACAGTTCCTGTCTTGAGCAGAAACACTATGTAGAAAGAAGACAAGAGTGCAGTTAAAAGTAGAGGACAGCTTCCTCAAAGCAAAAGGATGTGAAGTAATAAGGACACCCTATAGCATTATGAAACTGCAGATATACCTTCTATAGGTTACCCTTCATGCATAATGATACCATCAGGCTTTGAAGGGAATTCAGAAGAAAAGTATGAACATTTTACTCATCAGCAAAGGAATGGTGAAGAACGCACAACATCTAAGAAGGTGCCCAGGGGTGATATGCAGATGGACACAAAATGTAACTATGGTGAAGAAATGACATTGTAATTAGTCAGGTGAGTCAAATGAGTTCATGTTTGGTGTTATCATTTTAAAGAGTGCCTATAATGCAATTTAGTCTTCCAAATCTAGCAGACACCACCTTGTGCACATCACTTTGTATCCAGGAGAGCCTCATTTGAAAGCAAAAAAAAAGTTCCCCTGATTTCTAGATCTACTGACGGCAAAAGTATGCATATCAGCCCAGATTTGGAGCCGGGTTTTACACAAAGCCTCTTTCTGTCTAGTTTCCACCATATTTACTTTGATCCCAGAGAGTTAGATATGTCAATTTTTGTTTAACTATTTTACTTTTTAACTTTTTGTATGAGAAAATACTGGTGCATACTTTGCATAAGCTGTAGTAGAGAGTTCAGGTAGGTGCCATCTAATATATAATCCCTGCTATTACCCACGGGAGGCCTGAAAGGAGGGTTTGGAGGGAGGAGGGGGGTTTGAAAAAAATAAATAAAAGGGGACAAGGAGCACGATTTATCTACCTGGGAACGCTGAGCAGCCAAAGAATCTGGAAGCAGCATTTGCATGTGGAAACCTTGTAAGTCCAGTTTTACCTTAAACTGAAGGATTCTGGGTAAAACTTAAAATGGGCTGATTTACGTTCTTGAACATGTGAAACCATTTCCAAAACTGGAAAAACTCAAAACTAAATGCTCACAAATGCTCACAAGTGTTCTTTCTTCTGCTCTTGCAACTTTAACATATTGGAGATACAAGGTTTGCACCTGCCAGCGGCGGGGAGCATGCCGAGTGGTTGCTATGGTGACGGTCTTGTCTCGCCGAGCAAAAGGGAGGTGTTGGGGGGGGTTCTCTCTCTCCCTCACGTTTCTCTCTTTTTCTAGGCTGTAAAGACAAATGAATGGACACCTCTCCTCCAGCCCTACCCATCTACACCCCTTTTCCGTCTGGTGCTCAATGAAAACAGGCAGTCAACATTTGCTCTATGACATCCTGGAAAATGAGTTGTCATGCTTGAGGATTTCCATGACAGCCAAATAAGGGCACGAGCTAAAGAGTCAGTGCTCAGAAGGCGGGATAGAGTGGAATACAGAAAAAAAGATCATAACGTTAATTCTGCATAGTATGGTTTTCAATTTTCACCTAAGTTTCTGGAAAGCACTGTGAGGGAGTATTTCAAGTCACATATCATCTCAAAGTTCATAAATAAATAATACGAGGTCTGACAGTGTGGAATCAGATCAAGCAAACTGTTGAATAATAGAAGAACCTTCCTGTAATGCAATCAGATGCAGAGCATAAGGCTCTAGGAAAAACACAGCAACACATAACAGCTGCTGAATGCAGAATACGATTTGTATGTAATAAGTCTAGTTATGTCCCTTCTGTATGTGGAACAAGCTGTAGTCCATTTAAGGGTTACCATTTGTATTCTCTCACAGCATGGACTTGGCAGTGCTGCTGCAGCGACAGTCCCACCCAGACACTTGAAAAAAGGTAAGAAAATATAGCCTAGAGTCAGAAACAAGTCATTGGTATTAACAGCTTTTTACCAGCCAACCAAGCTTCCCCAGGTTGTGACCTAAAGGTAAACTGACTAATTCAAACAACAACGCCCTTTCTCACACACACTTTCTTATCTTTATTAAAAAACAAACTCATTTCCTTATCTTTTCTAAGCTAAAATAACACAATCACCATCGTGTTAATTTCAGAGTTTATGTGAGGGAAAGCAGCAGCCCTGTCACTGACAGTGTGTGGTGAACAAGGCAGCACTTGGTGACGGTCAGCTATCAGTGTATCACTTCCTCACAGTCATACACCAATTACCACAGTGCATGTGATAAACACTAGATAAATATGGCTGTTACTCATACAAGATTCATACTACATTTGGATTTGAAATGACAAATGGCTGCCAACATGTGCTCAGCTATACTGTTAAACTCATTTGTGCTGATTTTAAAGTTGTATGACTCCACGAGGCAAGAAGGGAAAAAAGAAAGTTCCTAGAATTTCTTCAGATTTAAGATTAGGTCCATAACAGCTGCTAATATCTGTAGTCCGAGCACTAGCTGTTTGTGGCTAGTAAACAGAGCGCAAGAACACTTATGCATTCAAATTAGCATTAAGAACATGAGGTGAACATTTGCTTCACTTCCAAAATGAACAAACGGCAACAAAACACACACACAGGCAGCACACAGAAATGACTAATCATCTCTGGCGCAGTATCAGCTCTCTGCTCTTTGGCAGGCCAGATGCTAGGTGTGTATGTATATATATATATATATATATATATATATATATATATATATATATATATACACAATGTATTTTCTATATATATTTATATTCTGCTTCATCTGAGGGTGTAAGGGATTGTCCAACGTGTGGACTTCTGCAGGTGTAAGATTTACAGCTGCAGACACAAAAACCAAAACTTTCATACAGCTGTTATTTCCCCTGACAAGACCCTAAGCTCAGCTGAAAATACATAGAATCAAGGTGACACATACCTCTTTGACTCGTCCACCTCTCCAGGGTTGTGGTCAATCAGATTAGAGCATCACACCGAGATCTCCAAGTGCACCAACACAAATCCATTTATAGAGATAAGCTTTGAGGGCAACCGCTGCCACACACACAGCCAAAGAAAAAGACAGACAGACAGAGAGACAGAGAGACAGAGAGAGAGAGAGAGAGAGAGAGAGAGAGAGAGAGAGAGAGAGAGAGAGCACTTCACCCACTGAGGAGCCATCTGAGTCGCAATCAGGCCACAGCATCACTCCAGCACAACACTGTGTTTACAGAAGTCCTCTCTGACCTGCCACTGTGTGTCACTTCCAAAATCACAATAAACAGTTCAGTCCTCCAGAAATGGGTCCCAAGATAAATCTCAGGTCAGGTTGTTATAAATAACATGATAATTGCACCTTCTCAGGCCTCTAATTCTTCAAATAAATCAATCAGAGTGGGGACATTTATAATGCAATCTGCACTTAATTACTGCTCTGTTTTAAGGGTTAACAAGATTTTTTATTTTTTTTTTAAAGGCAGGGAACCATTAATATAGAGAGATTCTTTCTCAATATTAAATATGAGAGCATGACTAGGCGTAATGGAAAAAAATAAGCTATATAATATGTAGTAATTAGGTGTTCAGTTTTTAATGATATGGCTTTAATTAGAATAGAGCAGCAGCAGTCTAGCTCCTGCTTTACCAAGTCAGTGTTAGAGAGACGTAGAAGTGAGAGCTCTCTGTGATTTATGGTGTTTACAGGCAACCTAAAAAAGGGACAAAATCAGCCCAAAGATGAAAACTGCAGCAGCAGGAAATTATAATAAATGGCACCACAGGAGAGAAATGCATGCACATGGACTTTTTTGCCTCTATGATCATATCTGAATAGAGCCGTGTCCTCAATAAGCTGTCCACACATTGTGAGCTTAATGTTCCAGAGTGAGAGGACAGACGGCAACAAGGAGTGTGATTTTGTTAGGCGAGACTCCCTCGCCTGTCCGCCTCGCCGGTGTATCTGGGCTTTCAGGTTTGTTGAGCACCACTGAGTGGCCCTTTGCCAAAGCAAGCAGGATGTGAATGTGATAATATCATATAGCAGCTCTTTTAAACTTGGCAATTGCTGTTATAATCAAATATCTGGAAATGTCCTGAAGGGCCCAGGGCAGGCCTCAGATCATTTACAGACAGACTGTGTATATGACAGACTACATCAATAGTGTTATTCATTTAGTGGGTAGCTAATTAAGAACTCTGATTTAATACTCACCTGTCACTCTCTCAGATCAATAACTAATAGAGTGATGGAATAAGCCTATAAAAAAGAAATGTCCAAATGCAATCAAGACAGAAACTGCTGCAAAGGATTAATGTAATTTACCAAATACCTGCAAAACTAATAACATTCCCTTTGGAGAATTGGTGCTAATTACCAATGTTTGCATGCTAACATGCTAAACTAAGATAGCGAACATGGCGAACATTATAACCACTAAATATCAGCATGCTACTAGAATTTTCATTATGAGCATCTTAGCAAACTGATATTTGTAATGTATTTTGTTCAATGTATTTTGATTTATATCTGCATATGATTGATAACTACATGTCCAGTTGTCTGAGGAGTTCCTGTGATTTTTTATCGGTGTTTTAAGCCCCCAATGTCTCCTTCCAGGCCACCTGGAAGGCACTAGGATTAGGCAATGGTTATGGTGAGGTGCCTTGAAGTCAATGGTTTTAGCGCTGCCTTGAAGTCGACGTTTGGGGCTTAAAACACCATCAAGCTGATTTTACCCCATATAAAGATGCTGTTTATTGTATGGTTTGTCCAATGAAGGTCTGTGAACGTTAGCAATACATTATGTGCTGACATTGTGTGGGTGCCCACCACTTTTTCATTACATTCCATCCTCCTACACACCTGCCTTATGGGCTTCCATTCGGTTATATGCTATTTTGGTTTAACAACAATAAAAAAAAAATTTAAAAAAAAAAGGAACCGTCTGGACTGCCGTCAATCCTGGACCCAGACATGACTTACAGCAGGCCAGAGTCCTCAAAATCTTAAATTCATTATAACTGCAGCATGTAAAAACAGAAATTATTAAGCCTTCCATCCCACAATCTGATACGCATCCCTACAGTGGTGGTGTCTCTCTTCACATCCTCCTCTCACATCCTCTCCCAAAGCTTATTCTCCAGGGCACCTGGGAGCAGCTCAGACAGAACGAGGTTAGGATTAAACAATTCCCCAGCTGAAGATTCCCTGCAACACTTGAACTCCATGAACCTGACCTGGTAAATATTCATGACAGACAAATAGTGGTATTCCAGGACAAGGGGGTAGAAAGGAATACATTATCCACACATACAGAACATGTAGGCAGCTACAAACCATTCTCTAATGCACACCCAGAGACACACAGAGACTGACAGTAATGGGCATGTAAGAAACATACACACCCACACAAAGGAGAGAAAAAAAAACGCCCTATGGATTTCTCAAGCTTTCGGTGTATATTTTTCTGATCAAAGCTACATGTCTTGTCTGTCTGCACAACCTTGTCTGGGAACGGAGAGGTTTCGCACATTGGTGAGAAAGTCATGAACGCCTCCACTTCTTTCAGAGAGTAACTGCCAAAAGTAGGAACCAGAATGAGAAAACAAAACACAAATCTAGCTGTGAAGCAATTTGAAACCATGCTCTCTTTCAGTTATTGGTTTATTTATCCACTTGAGATCATTGCGAGAGAAAGGACAGGCTATCTATTGGATGATTAACACACATCAACAGAAAGACCTGGGTGAGAATAGTTTTAAGCTTGGCTATATGGAAGATACACTCTTGCCATAGGCTGTATAAATAATAAAACACTAAACAACCCCACTGTCTCCCTCCTGTCTGTAGATCTAACATCTTTGGCTACTGGTCAGATGAACTCTTGCTTTCTCTCTGCTTCAAGTCTTTGTGATTGTATAAAGTTGACTCAGAAGACTTGCCGTCCACAAGCAGGAAGAGAGACAGCTTAGATCATATCCTGTATGTGAACTGTGGTTTACAGCCAAACACTGGGGGTATATAATTAGCCGGACTGTGAGAACTAGTAAGAGAGAAGGCAGAGATAGAGAGCCTCTCACCCCAATAAAAAGAAAGAAAGACTACAGGTCTAGAATACAGGAGAGTAAAAGAGTTGGAGCCAGACTTAGAACAGCTCTGTGTGCGCCATCTTCCTGTCGAGGTTGACTACTCTGGCTACACTAACACAGATGTCATCGTTTGCTTAACGCCAGCTCAGTTGTGTGGCATATTAAGCCAGATTAGGGAAGGAAATGGCACACAAAAACTGCATATTTGTGAGCTATGACCTAGAACATTTGTTGTGGGTGTGTCTAAAATCCATAAGCCAAGTATTAGTTTGCTAAAATGACTCATTCTGTAATAAATATGGAAAACGAAATATTGAAAGATTAGTAGTCTTTACATACAAGCATAATGTTTTTTCATTTCATTCATTCAATCATTTTGAGCAATTTGTTCAAAGCATTTTGAACAAATTTATCAGAACGTTTTGGCTAAAAAAACAGCACTATGAGAGCGGTGAGAGTGAACCCCCAACTGTGGGGAACTGCACAGTATGCATATAGTCATTTGATCCATTTTTCATATAAATACATATAGATAGCCTCTTTAACATTTATTTCAGATTGGGGATTTTTGGACATAACTAATACACTAAGACAGTACAAGGCTGCTGTAATAACTTGAATTAATGTTAAAGTTAACAAATCACAAAAGTTAAGAACCAGTGATCTCACTACAGCTGGACACCCCCATACTGTCCTGAAGAAAGTATGCCAGCAACAGGAAGTACGAGCTCATTGGAAGAATGCCCTATGAATTTAAATCAACAGGATATGGATGATTTGCAGGGTAACATCATAGACAGTAAAATAAATGGACCAACAGATCCCGTTGCTCTGGACAGAGACCAGTGAAGGCTATTAGAAGCTCTTTTTCGGTGATGGCTGGGCGTTATTGCGCAGCTGCAAACTGAGCTTGCCGACGTAGACGTGACGTGAGCAACCTGTCTGAAAGTTGTAAGTCTTCTGGTAGCTGTGCCAAGAGAAATCTCAATCATTCCCAATCTTGCAGAGATGGAGAGCGTAAGTATATGTAAGGAGATAACATAGGCACAGGCTAATTATTGCTAAATAAAATGCTAGTTAACGTTAGAAATTAAACTAAACAGCAAATGTAAGTCGAAACTGCCTGCGAGCTTCTCCTGTACTATACGGTAATTCCTCTACTATGCGACAGTAAGTCGCGTGGTTATGACACAATCGTTTTTACAAAAACGTCTCCTACGGAGCCATAACGTGAGATACAAGGTAATGGAGCCTTTTATACATTGTCGTGTTTCTTTATAAATAAACAATGGACAAATAGTCTTTAAACGCTTCAGATGTAAAGTTTTTGCTGTCAAAGTGACGCCAAAATGAATGGAAGTCAATGGGATGCTAACGGGCGGGTGATGGCTTGTTAACAACAAAATGGCTCCATAGGAGCGACGCTTTGTGGAGGCTGGCTTACCCCCTTGGGTAACATCCACTGCACTCAGGAGCAGTAACCAAACCGCCCTGAAATTTTGTATTGTACTTTGTATCTTTCTCTTCAAATGCCTCACTTCCGCTGATCTACAGGCAGGGCTATGCGCTCAAGTAAATACAGTAATCTAGTCATCAGACAGAGGGGACCTTGCACCCCCCAACCCTACCCTCCTTCCAGTAAGTAGTCATGTAAATACTCAAACAAACACTCTGCTGACATGTAACGTAAAACATGCTGAAGGCCACTGACTGCAGCTTAGAGGGCAAAAGGATCAGATTTGCAGAGCTGGTGGCAGATGCACTGACCACAATTCCAATATTCCTAAAAATTTAAAAGTTACGATGGAATTACATCTATTGTCGCAGACATGTTGTGCATTTTACGAACAGGCCCGAGATAATTCAGTCCTGTGTGTGCCACACTTCAAACAACATCAAAAACAGGATTACTTCTTGGATTGCAAATTATCCAGGGGCTTAGATTACAGATGCAAATACCCTGGTGTGTAACTTTAATCTATTCCCGCAGTTACAGCGACCCAGAGGGAAATCATGATTCGGAGAGCTGAGAGAGGCCTGCTGTGGTACTCTATCTTTAACAGGTAACAGGAAATTGGCCATTCAGCACATCATCTACAGTAGCTGCTCCAGTCAGCCAACGGACTGATAGATGACAAGTCACACTTGAGCTGCGACACCATTGATTTTCTTCGCATACAACCCAAGACTGCTGATTCAAGATAATGTTACATTTTTAAAAGGCTTTGCTGTGATATTGTGGTGATAAATTCCACCCATGAAACTGATAAATGAGTTCAGGAAACATTGACGGGTGGGATTTATTTCCAGGGCATTGATTTATAGGTCAGGATGATGTACACTATTTATAGTTTATTGTTAAATGTCTTCTCTCATTTCTGGTGCAGTATCAGGCATTTAGAGACAAATGGATCACAGAGAAGGCTGCAAACCTCCAACCACCATGTAAGACTGGTTTTCCCATCTTTGTCTTGGGAAATGAAAAGCTGTCCTCTGTTTTAATAATCATATCCAGAACTGTCAAATACTGTACATCCAGTGAAACACAGTGCCAATGAATGACATTTCACAATATTTACCAAATCACAGTTCATTGCGATGATATAAACTGATGGTTGATGCTTTGTGATTTCGTTGTTAGCCTCTATTGATCCGAAACATCAATGCTCTTCTTACCCTTGTCTGTAAATCAGACTAGAGCTACAGTAAATATGACTGTGCGCAACTCAACTGATATTCTGTAACCCTTTATCTTTTTACTATCCATGTTACGGTCGACCAAGCTCACACCAAGTCTCTGTTTTGGCCTTTCATCCACACTAAGCTGCAGCTTTTCACACCTCAACACATGCTTTTTACAAAACTTGAGTTTTTTGTGTGCGCAAATTGTACCCACAAAAAAGTGAGAAGGAGTTGTGTGAAGAATGAAAAAAGATTGAGAGAGAAGTTAAAATCTTCCATACTCTCTCACCTACACACACCTGGACCACTGCATGAAGTGGGCGTGCTTGATGGATTGTCTGTTCCCAGTCCCGGTGTCAAGGTAGGTTTTAGATAGAGTAACGATACATCAATCTGGATTGATATATATCGATTCAATAATCAACAATCCAACAGCATCGATGCAAAGTGAATATACAGTGCCTTGCGAAAGTATTCGGCCCCCTTGAACTTTTCGACCTTTTGCCACATTTCAGGCCTCAAACATAAAGATATAAAACTGTAATTTTTTGTGAAGAATCAACAACAAGTGGGACACAATCATGAAGTGGAACGAAATTTATTGGATATTTCAAACCTTTTAAACAAATAAAAAACTGAAATATTGGGCGTGCAAAATTATTCAGCCCCCTTAAGTTAATACTTTGTAGCGCCACCTTTTGCTGCGATGACAGCTGTAAGTCGCTTAGGGGGTATGTCTCTATCAGTTTTGCACATCGAGGACTGACATTTTGGCCCATTCCTCCTTGCAAAACAGCTCGAGCTCAGTGAGGTTGGATGGAGAGCGTTTGTGAACAGCAGTTTTCAGTTCTTTCCACAGATTCTCGATTGGATTCAGGTCTGGACTTTGACTTGGCCATTCTAACACCTGGATATGTTTATTTGTGAACCATTCCATTGTAGATTTTGCTTTATGTTTTGGATCATTGTCTTGTTGGAAGACAAATCTCTGTCCCAGTCTCAGGTCTTTTGCAGACTCCATCAGGTTTTCTTCCAGAATGGTCCTGTATTTGGCTCCATCCATCTTCCCATCAATTTTAACCATCTTCCCTGTCCCTGCTGAAGAAAAGCAGGCCCAAACCATGATGCTGCCACCACCATGTTTGACAGTGGGGATGGTGTGTTCAGGGTGATGAGCTGTGTTGCTTTTACGCCAAACATAACGTTTTGCATTGTTGCCAAAAAGTTCGATTTTGGTTTCATCTGACCACAGCACCTTCTTCCACATGTTTGGTGTGTCTCCCAGGTGTCTCCCAGGTTTAAACGATACTTTTTATGGATATCTTTAAGAAATGGCTTTCTTCTTGCCACTCTTCCATAAAGGCCGGATTTGTGAAGTATACGACTGATTGTTGTCCTATGGACAGAGTCTCCCACCTCAGCTGTAGATCTCTGCAGTTCATCCAGAGTGATCATGGGCCTCTTGGCTGCATCTCTGATCAGTCTTCTCCTTGTATGAGCTGAAAGTTTAGAGGGACGGCCGTGTCTTCGTAGATTTGTAGTGGTCTGATACTCCTTCCATTTCAATATTATCGCTTGCACAGTGCTCCTTGGGATGTTTAAAGCTTGGGAAATCTTTTTGTATCCAAATCCGGCTTTAAACTTCTCCACAACAGTATCTCGGACCTGCCTGGTGTGTTCCTTGTTCTTCATGATGCTCTCTGCGCTTTACACGGACCTCTGAGACTATCACAGAGCAGGTGCATTTATACGGAGACTTGATTACACACAGCTGGATTCTATTTATTATCATTAGTCATTTAGGTCAACATTGGATCATTCAGAGATCCTCACTGAACTTCTGGAGAGAGTTTGCTGCACTGAAAGTAAAGGGGCTGAATAATTTTGCACGCCCACTTTTTCAGTTTTTTATTTGTTAAAAAAGTTTGAAATAGCCAATGAATTTCGTTCCACTTCATAATTGGGACCCACTTGTTGTTGATTCTTCACAAAAAATTACAGTTTTATATCTTTATGTTTGAGGCCTGAAATGTGGCAAAAGGTCGAAACGTTCAAGGGGGCCGAATACTTTCGCAAGGCACTGTATTGATAAATGTCATCTTTAAGATGCACCTTTATTTTGAAATTCCCACTTTATATTAATTATTTTTATTAAAAAGAATAATCCTCAGTAACAGAATTGTCAAAACGTATTTTAGTTGCTTTTTGTGAGTTGACATAAATGTAACTAATTGTGTTAAATGCGCATATGAAATTGTCTCATACCAATCGCAGGCCCCTAAATTTAATCGAAATTGCGCCAGACTTTGTGATATCAGCAAATATATCTTGTCCAAAGAATCAATATAATATCTTATTGTGATAGAACTTGTGATTTACACACCTAGTTCTAGATGCTGTTCGCTTGAAGCATACAACATGCCTCCAAGAAGACACATTTCTATGCGTCTTAACCATTTAATAAGCCACAATAAAATCAGTACTTCCTGCTAATTCAGTCACTCTGACAACAGAAACAAAAACACATGCAAATGAGAACAACTACATCATTAGTTGTGCTGTATTAAAACACAGTATAAATTACAATGGAAAGTAGGAGGGGACAAAGCAGAGGTTTAACCTGTCTGTTCCACTCCTTAACAGAGGTTTGCTCTGACGAACAGTTTTGGAGTTTGCTGAGTAAAAGAGGAGGAAGAAGAAGAGATTTAGTCCTTTTCCTGTCGTTTAGGTGGTTAGGTGTGGAATGAGATCTTTATGAAATCGACTTGAAAACGCGACTGTAGACAAAGCGTTTTCAAAATAAGCTAAAAGGAAAGGTTGGGGGGGGCTTGTCAGAGAGTCGTGCTACCAGTCAAGGGGATTACTGGTGTGGATCATTGGAAAGAGCTGAACAAAAATGGTCCACGTGCACAGCTCTGAGGAGAGGTGATAAGAAGGTGCAGGTGGGGGTTCTGGTGGAGGAATGGGGGGGGTGTTACTGATCATTGTACCAAGCTAGCAGCTGTGTGATGGATTTCAGACACATCTACCTCTGCATCTCTAGAGTAAAAGAGCCCAAACAGTAGAGGATCACCATTTTGCCATTTGTGTCATTTGCCCTCACTGCGTATTCATGCATGGGTGAGCAAACACACTGCCATGGTCCTTTCGCATGCTCAACACAGGCATGCAATTATTGTATTTGTCAGCGACACTGGTCTCAGGCATGAATACTTTCAGGAATGGAAGAAAAACAAATACATACATGCCATCAGGAAAGCTGATTGAATTCAAAGTGAATCTGTGGATATATCTGACAAATCCAGCAACATGACAGCACTGCATTGTCTGTGCTGGTATCAGACAAGTGCAGCATCTTGGCATACACAGCAAACAAAATCTGAACAGGATATTGCATTCCTCATGGCATAAGCCGTGAGCAGCCCCCTTCTTTTTTAGAATCAGTGACATTACACAAGCAACTAACAACAGAGATGCCATGTCAGCCTCTCCAGAGGGTCAAATTGTGCGGATTAGACTGTCATTAATACTGAATCTGGATTATAGCAATCCTGAGGCAGCGCTATAGCTACAGATTACTTCTATCCCAGCCGCAGCAATGAAAGACAATGGCACTTTTTGTTCCCACAGAACTGACAGTACCGCACAGTAACAAAAGGAGGACTCATTTCTAATAGGGTCAGGAGTGATTAGACAAGCGGCAGGCTTGGCAGCCCATTGAGAGGCCCAAGATCCCCCAGAATCCTCCAGAATCCGACTGGATTTGTCAGATTACAACTCCAACACCAACTCCAACTAGCCCAATAGTGTAGTTAGATGTTGTAAAATGGGTTAAAATGGCAATATAGTCTCTAAAATGCGACTTTTGATATAATGTTATAACATGGCCCTGTAGAAATAAACAATATTAACAGAATATATCTTTGCAGGGTACATCAGAGTGATGAGTAGCACTTTACTGGGATAAACAAATGGCACTAAACTGTCTAGACATCTTAATATAGGCCCAATCTTGTTATGGCAGCCTATCCATTATAGTCGTTGTGAGCGCGGTTGTGCTTTTGATGTATAATTTATTAGCCCCCCACAAAAAAAGTCTAAGATTTTACAGTAAGTCTTTCACACTTACAAACTTTCTAAATGGCATGATTGTTTACTGTATCAGCTTAATAAAAAAATTGCAGTATCATGTTATTTTGACACAAACCATATCAATGTTCCTTTCTTATGGCTTCAAACTGATATCTGAGCAGTAGGGAATAGTATTGTTTCAGGTATCTTATGATATTAAAGAAACAATATATTGGGTTTCCTTAGCCTTCCTTCATTCACAACAAAAATGTGTTAGTTATTTCAAAAGGAAGGAACTGGAAAAAAAGACACTGTGAGACACAAAGTAGCGAGAGAGAGAGGATCAGTGGGAGTAACTGTAAACAAAAAGTGAAGACAGGAAAATCTGAAGACCGAGGGGGCGGCGGCGAGGAGAGAGAAAGAGAGAGAGAGTGTGACCTATCCTAGCCCCACAAAAACAAATGACATCAGAGAAGCTGCCAATCAGCTGACGTGGCTCAGAGAGAGGCTGTTAGAATTCACTCCAGCTTTTTTCTGACACTCTGCTATCACCCTTTCAAAAAAGCAGAACAACTGCTCACTGAAATGGAACCATGGATTAGTGGAATCTCACAAAACGTTTGCATTCAGACCATACATTCTTCATTGTAACCTACAGTGATGACCGTTGCAGATGGTTTAAGCGAGTAAACAAGCTCAGCCTGCTATTCTTCATGTACAAATCTCCTGTAAAAGGGATTCTACAAGACACCTCAATCTAATTCAATCCCAGACTTATTAAAGGGAATCAATTTAGAGGGATTCTTTTAAAAGTAATGTGTCTTATTGAGTTCAGTGGTTTAATTAAGTACAGTGGTTAATACGGCTAGCTCTAATGAACTTAGTGAGACGCATATTTGGTAACGAGGCATAAACCATTACAAACGGCAGTGCTACAGGCGCTCCCATTGACTGCCATTTCAAAGCCGACTATATCATCATCATGCCCTTTATCGAGTGGAATCACGGTTTGTCATTAGAGCAAACAACATTATGGATCTATGGACTGCACTTGTGTAAATAAATATGAGGACTCAAACAAGACTCTACTACGTGCTAAACTAAACCCCATCCCCATTGTCCAATCATAGCTTAGCAACCCTAACTAGGCACGACAGGTGTGGCAACTTACAAACTAAGATCAATACACAATATATAAAAAAATCTGGAGGGTGTTACAAAGACACAAGAGGAAAAGTGTAAGGAATGGGTTACACAGTGTGTTTATCTGCTCTAACGTAAGCTACAAACGTTAGCATATCTTCCAAGACCAAGAGTTTATCATATCATTAACTAATGACACCATGTTGTTGAGTTACAGGTTACATATATTGGTAGTCACTAAATCAGACTGTAGCCAATAACTCATTACCGGAGATATTTGCCAAAACATCCGCAAAGCCTTTTCTCTTGTAACCAAAGAACTGAAATGTAGCCTACAGTTTAAAAAAAACTAAAAAAACAAGGGTGCCTGGGTAGCTCACCTAGTAGAGCGTGTTTTTTTTTTCACGGCCCTTTCCTTAATGTCATTCCCCCTCTCTATCCCCTTTTATGTCTCCATCTGTCCTATAAAAATAAAGGCTTAAAATGCCCAAAAAATAATCTTCAAACAAACAAATAAAGCATAAATCTAACCACTGTTTTACTTTTCCAAGTATGGGACATGCTTGGGACATATAGTGTTAGCCTCAGTCGTTTAGCATCATATTATGTATGCAACCATCAAAATATAGAACATTACAAACAAAGTTGCCCTGAGACAGCATTTTCCAACAACTCACAGAGCTCATGTGACCTTAATGAGCTAGATAGCTACTAGGACTAGAAATTAGTTTTGTATTGTTTTGTTTTTTTAAAACGTGAGCGGCACTTCTTCTCAAGATGTTGACAGAAAATCATTTCAAATATAGTGAGCGTCCAAAGGTCAAATGCGGAGTGTGCTCCCGCTAATCAACCCACCTACTGATCCAGAACAACGATTTGAACTCCTTATTTAATTACCTACATCTATGACACCAAGTAGACATATATTGATTTTAACGATAACCATTTTGACAAGGACCTTCAGAGATACTGTGCACCGAAATAGGCTGTGCCATTCTCTGATTCATCATAACCAAAAAGTCCTGCACTAATAGGCTGTGCCATTCTCTGATTCATCATAACCAAAAAGTCCTGCACTAGCAATAAAATAATCAATTATCTGACTTATTGCATCTGAATTCAGAACAAAACAGTGGACCCCAGCTGTTTCAATGCAAAGCACATTGTTTTTGCTGATTTCTAACAGAAAACAGTCTGATCAGCAGGTTCATCGGGACAGTGAGCGAGTATCATTCTCTAATGACGGCCAGTGTGTTCGAGATAGATAAGGTTGTTATTAGATTAACAGCTATAGGGATCATAAATATTCTTTCAACAATGTTATGCGATCAGGGCCCACACAATAAAATGCAAAGCTAAATATTAACCAGAAACAAAACAGTAATGCATTGCATCACTTTGTAGAATTCCAGGTACGTCTAGTCTGCGAGGCAGCAAGATAAAAAAAAGCTGAAATACCAAAGCAAAAAGGTGTGGATTTATCATTAGATGATAAGTTGTGACTCCGCAATGGCTGTGGTGAATAAACAGTACATTGTACAATTCTGTCTACTCAATTTTCCCAAGTGTTGACATTAACTCGTATTCCAGGTTTGGCATCAAACCAACAACATTAATTAATTTGCATTACTTAATTAGAAAATTTATTTCAAAAGATAAACCCAAATGCTGGCACGCCCATGTCATCTCTGGCAACCACTGTGTGCTTTAAGAGAGGAGATCCCAGAAGCAGCCCTTGCCACCATCACCCCAGCAGGATCTGAAGGAAACATGATTGAACACATGACATGCAAATGAACGATGTGTTAAAAATTCCTCTTCATCATGGGGGGATGTATTTTGGCAACAGCAACCACACCTCCCCTGTTGTGCTTGTGGTTGTAGTTTGAAAAGAAATATAGCCTACAGCCACCCCCTATTTTCTCTCCCTCTTTTTCTTCATTTCCCCTCCACGGCTTACACCCAACCCCCCTTACGTGTTTCGACAATAACCAATTACAGGCGCAGGAATGTGAGGTGAAATCTGTGGCCTGGAGCCTGTAGGTTTTATATCAGACTCCAGACTGATATGATAGTAACAACATGGGTGGGGAAGCTATAAAACAACTCTTTGCTTTACCTTTCCATATTTTTGGAGCTTGCGGAAAATGACTGGTAATGGCTGGTAGTATCAAGCTACCGCCGGCAGACTAATGAAAACAATCACGCAGAGCCGTGGGAGTTCTGGCTTTTTTCAGGACAACAGTGCACAGCGCTGAAGGACCAACTGCTCACTGGTGCAGCCACACATGAGAAGCAGCGTGCAGCTCGAGCTGAACATAATGAAAATGAACTCAAACTAGTCTGCACTAATGAGTTTTTACCATGAGACTGAAGGCATCTCTCTGGCTAACTAAGCGGCTAACTAGTCCCCTGCTGGGGCCCAGCTGCCGGATGGGATAGTACAGTAATGAATGGAGAGCAGAGTCTTTTACTTATTTCCTGTTGTAGTTGAGCCAAGTCGAAAAGGCATCACCGATGGCTCAGAGCTGTGTTGGATGTGTCAGATTTGGTTTAAAATGCTGCCTAGGACAAAACAGGCTCAACATTTTTCTTGAATCAAATACAACAAAGCAAATCAGCACTGCAATACAAAACCGGTTCCTGTTTGGGGACAAAATCCCAACATGCTGTGCTTCTAACAAAGCCGGCAGTGCTATAGCATCTACTGTCTGCCTGCACATAGCTCATCCCAGGCAGTCATAAAAGACTGCAAATGAGGGAGTGTCTTCAGAGAGTAAGGCGTTTTCCCTCTCTGGGGAGGACAGATCTGATGATCAAATCCTTTCCGGTCTCCTTGTTGAGCCCTTCTCTGCGGCAAACAGAGGGTCTCTCATGTGTCACACTCTGCTGCCCAGCAGTTTTGATAAAAGGCCTAAAAATGTACAGCCCAGAGATTGCAATTGCAAAAGGTAAACAAGGAAATGCGGAACTAATTACAGACAAATTCCATATGTACAATCCCTGACACACATTTTAGGAAACCTCATTCTGTGCAGCAATGCCAATCAACTGACAAAGTGGTATACTATAACCAGGTGAAGGTAAATACATTTTAATAAATGTACTTTGAATATGTTCTTTAAAACCACAAAGACAGCAGAGCAGCCGGTGCGATTAATAAATAAATAAAAACATGGATACACAAATAGGGCTATCCAGTGTGGTTGTTTTCTAAAGCACCTGTGTTATTTCTAGGAGGATAACAAATTAGTCATTGTGCACAGACACAGCACATGTAGGAAGCCCAAAGGGAACGCAGACTCCCAGTTTTAAAAATACATATCCCCATAATGTATATTTGTCTTCTGTTTAGGCTCCAGATGCAGAGAGACTGAAAGCGGAGAGGAAAAGGGTTCGAACAATTCAGAGTTCACCAGCAGTGAAATAGACGTTTGTGTGAAGAGCCACCCACTGACTAGGGCGGGCCTACAAAGAGAAACACTGTGATATTCAGACCTGGGACACATCATTGTTATGATTACCCTGATCTCTAACCTAATTTGCCTCCATGTCTTGGTTCTCTAGGAGAAGCAGAGAAAACACTTGTCAATGTCTGCCTGTGATCCCTGCTCCTTCTTATCCGACAAAACAACTGTCTCACTGAACAACGTACCATGAGACAGGGAGGCCCAGAGGACGAGTGGGCGGATATAGGAGGAACTAGGGTGCATGTTGCTCAATTATCATCACCATGTGTAGCTAGCACTGTATTTCAAATACTTGTGGTGCATTAATGAAAGAGCTTGTTAACAGCTCCAGAGTAAATCACAACCACTTCCTTTTAAATCACAGTTTGTGGATTTGGAGGGTCAAAGCTGAAAATGGGTCCTACATAGATGGCATTGTAATCCAAAATACTAGCTCCACTTCTGTAAAAACACCAAATAGCTCTTCATAGTTGAAACTCTGCTGGCATCAAAGCAGACAAATTATGATAAACAAATATCCCTTCATTGTAAGTGAATGGTGTGGATAGGTCTCTGGCTGAGCACAAAAAAGGCTTTGCAGTGTTTAGAGAAGTGTGATTGTCAACAGTGTGCTTTGCCCGTGGGGCAACATATTGTATGACCAAATGCTGCAATGATTAGCAACATACAGAATTGCTTAGTTTGGGGAATTCATGAAAAGCTTACGCATTAAACCAAAGAAAGAAAGCATGTATTTTGAGATATGACTTGTTTCTATTGATACATAACACCCTGCTACTCAGTGAAAATGCTTCACAGTTCTTATAGATTATATCTCCAGAGATGAAGGTCAGTGTGACAAAGTCATGGTGTGTTTTGCATGTGTTTTCTAACATGGATGAATCAATCCAATCTCCCCAAGAGGACCAGGCCTATTATATTATCTACTCAAAATGATTATTGATGACTATGATTCATTGTCTGACAGAAAATATCTTTCGTGATGACAATATAAACAGGGCGGAAGTGACCATCTAACTTGTTTAAAGAGCATAATAACATTAATCAAATGCCAAGCACTTTTCAGTTATGAGATATGAGGATTTCATTGGAGAGTTGACATCTGGAACAACAGCTTTTAACAGTATTATAAAAAATGAAACGCCCTATTAATCAAACAGTGTCATTACAGCAGCCATAATAATCTGCCCTCTATAAAATGAATAGATTAATAGCAGACAATTACAGACAAGTCTTTATAAGTAAATATGTAGTCTCACATTGCCACACATAGTAATCACAATCGTCTTTGGCGGCGCTAAGCTCCCAATTGCAGCGACAGTGGCTCTGCAAAATAGTCTCAGAACTTGTTTTTCGGTGAAACAGCTGGATAACGTTACATGGTTAAACGTTATTTGCTCTTACTAATGTATTGCTGTATGTACTTGGTCCACAGCAATCCCGACCTAACGGTCCTGAAACGTTGGCAGAATGGCTCTCCATCTATCATTGCTAAAGAAATATTTCTGGTAGGGCTGCACAATATATTAGGTTTTTTTTTAATCGTGATCGCAATATCAAAGACTGCAACATCTTGCATAATAGGCCTATCAATACCAGTCTCAGCTTTAAAACTCATCTACTTAAGGCTTTACTTAATCCTATAAGTTTTTTTTCTGTTGGGCTTCATCACTATTGTTTCCAATCAGCAGCCTGTCGGAAATATGAGAAAGCTGAATACTGCATGTAAAAGTTTAAAGTGCTCATATTATGCTTTTTGGCTTTTTCCCTTTCCGTCATTGTGTTATACATCTTTTTTGTGCACGTTATAGGTTTACAAAGTGAAAAAGCCCAAAGTCCACCCCAAAGGGACTTAACATCTTCCAGAGAAAACACTGTTCATAAACTGCTCCAAACAGCTCTATTGTAGTCCAGCCTTTACTTCAGTGACAAACGTGCATCACTTTGTAACACACGTTATAAACACACATTATAATGCTCGCCTAGCTGCTAGCATGGCACTCCATCATGCTCTGCAACTGACAAGCTAGCAGTACTTACTGAGCATGTGCGACTCCCATGCAACAGAAGCGAGATGCCTCACTCTGTAGCTAAAACAGAGAGCTCAACACACAGGGTGAAAAGAGGAGCTGCAGCAATATGCAGTACAACAAAAATATGGTGTTTTCTGAAAATTAAACCACAAACTTATTCTGGTACAACCTCTAAATACAATTATGAACCTGAATATAAGCATAATATGAGCACTTTAAATGACGTGCATCACTGTGGGCTAACCGTCTAAACATTATATATTTCTGCTTATCCTTCCATCTAAGGTCTTTGTGTTTTGTTTTATCTAAACCATATCCTCACCTCTTTTTCCCCCCAAACAGAATTGTGAAATACCATCACATAACAGCAGCTGAAATTACATCCTTAAACACTGACAGGAATTCAATAAGATGAAGCATGTTCAAGGTCCATCCCCTCATTTTATTCCAACATATTGCAAGATCAATGCAGCCTTTAACCTTGGTCATTTATAGCAGCTCTGATTATCATCCCATACATTAGCGCTTTCTGCTGCTCGCCTGAGCCTTACATACCTATCAGCATGCAGGTCATGTCAGCTGAGCTAACCCCTGACTGTGGGCTCACTGCAGCCTCCAACTGTGCTCATTTAGGCACATTTACACAGTCAAAAAAAGGCCTCAACACTATGAAGCTTCCCAAAGAGTCAGAAGATAAAAAGGTGCTTTTGATGAAATAGACCTGAACTCGCTCTTCAGGCCACATCCTTTTCAGCGCAACACAAAAAGTGACAATGCAAACATTGAATTAATGCTTGTCTCTGTCACTTCAGGCCTTTGTGATGCGATCAGCACACTTTTAATTATTACAAGCCTCAGGAATACTGATGTTAAAAGGAACCTTGGAGCAGATAAGACTTTGAATGAATAAGATAGGAGTGATGCGGACTACTTTGTGCAGTGCAAACAACTGGTGGTGTGTAAAATTGTTTCTCTGTATTTACTTGACACAACAATCAAATCAAATAAGCCATCCTTTTGAATAAGCCTATTGTACTTGTGTGAAAATGTTTATTGGAGTTACTCCAGGGCCTTCAAACTGCATCATGTTACTAAGAACACAATGAAAATATTGAAGGGCTGACATGATGATCACACACACACACAACTCCCTGTGTAGCAGCCTTGAAAGAATGAATAGGAAATGGGCTGCTTTAGTAAGCATCCATTATTCATTAAGCACTGTACTCCTCCATGTCAACAACCTCTGTAGTGACACAGTCAAACCATTATTTCATCTTTCACTCACTCGTTGCTTCACTCTGTCTAATGCAGTCACACCCAACTTTCATATATGATCAGCTGCCAGTTTCTTAAGAGCCTGTAAACTCTAAACCATCCAACAAAACACTTTATAATCCAGCTGTATTTGATGTCACTGTTTAAAGAACATGATCCGAAACTGATGTTTCTGCAAAGGCAGGAGCCTACGGTGTAAGCTGCAGCTGGTCATCGTGGCATTTTGTGGAGGCGCAAGAGAAAAATCACTGCATGTGAGATATATTGCACACAACAAACAAATCTGACAAGACTGGATGGGACCTTGATGCGTCTCCAACCAGGCTTTATAGTTTATGGTGCTGCAGAAATGAGGGAAGATAATCACTCTTTCTATATGCACCATCACCATGTGAGACACAGCACTCACCTGTTGCTTTTGGAATCATTAAATGTTTGCAAGCAAGTACATTGAAGTTCCATGTTTAAGAGAAATGTTTTAGAGGGTCAATAAACCACAAAATTGTCCCATGTGATTTTTTTTATAAAAAAAAATATGAATCGATTTTTGGAATTCTATGAATCGATTTTTGGAATTCTATGAATCGATTTTGAATCGATAGAGCTTGAATCGCGATTCAAATGTGAATCGATTTTTTTGCACACCCCTATTAACCATGCATGTACAATAAGCCTCAGTTTCACACTATTTGCGTCATCTTTTAACCCCAGAGACATGATTGTAAACATCAAGCTATCGAGGAATGTGTGGGTGTGACGTCTTATGTGCATATAAGATGAGAAGGGAACAGCCTTCAAGGGAAAATCCACAATAGCTGAATATTTCTTTTCCTGACTGTTAAAGCGATATCAAGTATGTTCTCAGCTTGTGAGTTGCCCATTGTTTTCCACAGAAAACCTATTATTTGTTTATCCTAGTTGTTCATTCAGATTAAATAAAGTGGACTGAAACATGTTTTAAGCCAGAGCTGGAGATGTTTGCTTTCACTTTCGTTAAAATCAGGCCACATAGCACAGGGATTTAATCTCTTCTGGGCTCCACCCTGCTTTCTCTCAGCAGGTCACCAAATTAGGTTGCCATATTTTGGCCTAAAAAAAAAAAAAAAAAAGAATGTTAGAGCTCAATGGAATATGAGTTATCATGTTAAAATCACAACTGTCAACATGCTGCCCCCACCAGCAGCTGGGTAAAGTATGGGACCATGTGACTATAATAAAACATTTTTGGCAGTCTGCTGCCTTTTTGGCTATTTCTACAAGCTAAAACGACCAGACAAAAACATTCAGACCTTGAAGGTTTTCAACAATGTGTTTCCCCCTCTTTGGACACTCATAAAACAACTGCAAGGTCACCAGCTCAATCTCCAAAAATGTGTCTTGTAAGAGCTTTGTGGTGTACTTTGTAATGTGCTCATGTACTGACAGTAATACAATAGAGAAACTATTTGTTGCCTGGAGAAAAGAATACTCCCATATTACTACTGGGCAGCTGTTGTGGAGTGACATCATGCAGTACGTCCCTGGGCCATATTCTCTTATTCAAACCAGAAGGGCTTGACCTAGTGGTTCCCAACCTGGGGTTCAGGATCCCCTGAGGGGTCCCAAGATAAATCTGATGGGTCACAAGATGACTACAGTGACAAAGACTTTTCTCTGGTTCTGCACTTGTCTTGCAAAACTCTGGACACTTTGACCTATTCAGGGTTCCGTTTCAGGAGTCTAACCCTGAATTCGGAGTTGATTTAACCTGAGATGGGAAACTGAGTTTTGGTTCCAGAACAGTTGATTTGAGTTGGTTCAATCAACTCAGGTACCCTTTTACACCAAGGCAGAGCTGGTGCTGGTTACAAAACAGAAAACCAAGCCAGAGCCTAGTTTCAAATCGGTTCTTTGTTTTTCGACCACCAAAGCACCAGCTCCGAACCAGTAAAAGTGGTTATAGTGTATTTTTTTTTAAAAGATAATTTGTTGGGGCTTTTCCCTTTATTGTAGTTTGTTCAAAGAAAATCCCGCACACTGACCATTACACTAGCAAAAATGTATTTAGAAAAATACAACGTTTCGGAGGAAGGTCTGAGACCGAAACGTTGTATTTTTCTAAATAAATTTTTGCTAGTGTAATGGTCAGTGTGCAGGATTTTCTTTGAACAAATTTTGATCTTCTACCTTTGATCATATCTTACGCACCTGCCCGACAAAAGAGGAGTGCAAAAAAGTTTTCTTACGTTGCCCTTTATTGTAGTGACAGTGGATACACATGAAAGGGGGAGAGAGATGGGGGATGATACGCAGCAAAGGGCCGCAGGTCGGATTTGAACCCGGGCCGCTGCAGGACTCAGCCTACATGGGGCGAACACTCTTACTGGGTGAGCTACTATGTGGATTTACTAATATGCTCCTCATCATCAATGTTAAAAACTGCCATTCGCAAAAAAACCTATAGGACACAAAGAATCTGCTGGGATGTAAGAGCATGTCCTCGATGTGTAACGTTAATGAGGACGGATAAAGTTATGTAGGCTACATAACTGATAGACTGGGAAGAAAAGCGATACCGCTCAAAAAGGTAGTTATCTGGAAATGAAAATAAATCTATAGTCGAGGCCTCAATATCACCTGCCGACGTATGTTTAACTCCCTGCAAAGTAATACAGCTTCTTCATCCACAGGATAGTAGAAAAAAAGGACATGCTATGTTCGAGGAAAAAACTTTTATTCTGCCTAACAAAGTTATCAAACCAACTGGTTTTTTTTTTTATTCATGCAGATGACAAAACTGCGCTAAAATGAGCCTGATACAGACTGAATGAATGGATGAGGAAATGAAAGAGCGCTGTGTCAGAGGGAGGAGACGGAGAGAAACTCAAGGTTTATTGAAGAAAACCTGCTCCCGACCTGGTTAGGTTCACAGGCTCAGTTACCATAGTAACTGGCTCTGAGGTTAAGATACCTCTCTTTCTGAAACGGGCTGGAGTAACCCCTCTCTCTTAGGATTGATTAACCTCCCTGTCTGAAACAGAAAACCCAGAGTTTCCCTCATCTCAGGGTCAACAAACTCAGTTTTCACTAAACCTGCTTTCTGAAACGGACCTCAGGCTCCTAGTGAAACAGGTAGACACAGAAATCTCTCATTGGTTGAACTGTTCACAATCCAGGGCCACGTTAAAGCCATAACCTGGTCACAAGCATTTCCTTTCCTCATCATTCCCTGGATTTAAATTGACAACAGTGGCCAACAATAAATACAACAGAATATAATCCGTTTCCAATTCAAACTCCAATATTGCAATCGAATGTCGCGTTTAGTCCAAACAGTCCAAAACCCCAAATATTCAATTCACTATAATGTTAGAAAAGCAGCAAATTCTCACATTTGACCCTAAGTCATAAAATGTTTGTCCTTTTATCTTGAAAAATGACTTGAATCAATCAACAAAATATTTTCTGATTACATTTCTTTCCATCGACTAATCAATTACCGACTAATTGTTGTAGCTCTAGTTGACTCAATACAGAAAGGTTTTGTAAGGGTTGTAGCGCTTCTTTGGAATGGCAGATTTAATTTTAACTTCTCAAAATATTATCTCTCTTTTGTGAATCATGTGCTCGGCCCTGCGGTTATCTCAGAGGAGCAACTTACAATGCCTCCTTTAAGCAGATGGTGGATGAGTTCTGACGCATCTGAAAAGCAAGAAGCCTTGATCTCTGTCCAGCTGTTTCGCTGCTGCTGTGGCCCAGCTGAGTCTTAAACACAACGAATAGAAAACAAACAGAAATCTGCACCGCTTGAGTTTGTACATATACAGCATCAATCACTAGCCACAGCGTTATCTCACATGCCTTCGCCATCACGTGCATCAGTAGTGCTGGCCCTGGGTGTAACACAGATCGAGGGGGGGGATGTGTGTGTGTGTGGGCTGCAGGTAGCTGAGAGTATAGAGTGTCCTTGCCCGGGCCATGTGTTAGGCCTCCTCGGACAGAGATACACCTTCTCAGTGTCACTGAGGTCCCACCTCTCCGTGAGGCTGCGGGGCTTTCCTGATCCTATCCTCCAAACAGGAAGCAATACACCGCTCACATGCTCTGTTTCTGCTTTCCCTGGTTTTGCAGTCACTTTTGCTATTCTGGCCTTGTTTCCAAGCATAGTTTGTTAAAATACAATGTCACATCTAATACAAGCTTTACAAACACCCCCAACAACCCCTCCCATTAATTATTAGTTTGTTTTAAATCCATTTGCCTGGTTAAGTGAGGGTTAATTTTTTCTCACTCTGCGTGAACATGTTTTATCATTACTAAATCATTTAAACGTGTTGTCAAAATCCAGAGGATGACTGCAGGGTTTGTATTCTGTATTTCTAGTATTCTGTAGTACTAGCCACAAGCACAAACAAGCCTACGGTTGCAGCATACCGCATCTTAATGTGCTTTAACAAGCTTCCACTGAGGCAAGCAGAAAAATAACAGGTTGGGTACAAATGCTGTTTGCATCAAAAGTAGGATCTTACTGTGACAATTCCCTTGTCTTATTCACGAACCGCTCTCCAAGGCGGACGGTTTCTGCCGGCACATATCTGACAAGTTCTGGGTCACACCAGGCTCATCCCTAATTGTCATAACTTTATACCAATTAGTTCCTTCTACGCCTATTTTGGGATTAAAAGCGCACCTTTAAGCAGAGTGTACTATGTGTTAATGTGGATGTAGCCTCAGACAGCGCACGGCACAGCGTGGAGTCTCACAGCTCAAAGTTAGAGTGTTTCCAAGACTTAGAGAGAGGTGGCGGAGAGATAGAGGGTGGGCGAGCTGCAGGGATTTAGCTGTTAGAAACTCCAGGTAAGCGCAACTCATTCCTCTCCACCTCGCAGCGGATTTCATTAATCACCACATCTGTTCGTTTCGCACAGCACACACCCACGCTCAAATAACATGCACTTTACAAGCATTCCAACATGCATTTTTACAGTTCTAACTATAGCCAACAAAACTACAAAAGAACATCTTGGCAGTGTGTTAAATAGCAATGAAATGCAGGTTGAAAATAGCTACTGTAATTATAAACCGGTCGCGTTTCTTTGCATTTTATTCAGACTTAGACATTATACAAACAACATGCCTTCTCCCAGGGAAATACATAATTGCACACAAAATAGAGCTGATATTCAACTGGAGCCAAATATGAATTCTATCAAGATGAAAGCTGACTCAATCTGCAGACAGCACTCAGCAGTTAAATGTTATTTCTTCCTGCTTCCTTCCACAGTCTCATTTGTCTTGGTGAGCACTGACTATTTGTTTATTTCAATGCATCCTCATTAGCTTTTGCCACAGTAATTGCCATTCTTCCCAGGGTCTATACTGTATAATTGAAATGGAAGTCACACTGAAAAATCACAGGCAGACACAGACAGTCTAGACAGTAAAATCAAGGTAAATGAGGATACATCTTGTGACTGCTACGAATATGAAACTGAAAGACTGTTTAATTCAGTCAGGACTGTAATGATAAATCTGGAAAAAGGTTTTTTAAATGTGTCACATGTAGTTGATTGTCGGCTAAAGTCTGGTTGCGGGTTCCGTTAAATAAAAGCGCTGTGTTTGCTTTCTTGGCACGTTCAATAGGTTTGGTCTGAGTATTAAAGTTACAGTAGACTGAAGAGACGTCAGGTTTCTCTGAAACAGTGGTCTTTTATGGAAATAACAACTGGACATCACAGCAACCAGTGAAACATTTCAGTGATGGTACCATATGGACAGTGAGGTGATGATCTCGCAACCCTTAAAATGAGATGAGAGTAATTTGTTATTGTCAGGAGTGACAGAAGTTAAACTTTCCCTATTCAAATTGCCTTCTTTTTCTCATTTATTTTGATCCTAGAGACAGCCTTGCTGCAGTACCTGTCCCTGTCAGACAGACTACAAGATGCATTAAAGTAATTTAGCAGCATCTCTCTGACATTGATGAACTCAGCACATTGTCCAGCCATGTTGCCATGTTATACATACACTAACAGCGCAGCATTTAACTCACAAAATCTGTATACACAGGTCCTGTTAGCACCACAAATGACAAAAGTATGCAGAATATTTTCACTATGAGTGCGTTTGTTTCATAAGGAGTCTTTTTCAGGAATATAATATGTCAAAGTCCCAAAGTTCTATTGTTAATGGTTTGTGAAGCACAATCTTGATAGTGTCTTGGTATATTTAACTTTTCATTTACATGGTCTGATTAGACAAATGTCAGACTTGGTTTATCTCCCCTTCCCTTTAGCCAGCACCCTACTATGGACAATCTGCTCCAATGATGCTGATGTGTTGCTGACCCTGATCCCTGACCTCCCCCAGGGAGATTGATATCATGTCCAGTGATTATTGTATTGCATACCAAGACTTAATTAAAATCTGTGCAGCCAACACGTTTAGAAACCAAAACAAGTCAACATCTCAAGACATAACTCAAAAATCTTGAAGAGCCCTCCTAACAAGTCTTAGCAGATCCATCCATGATAATCTGAAGAACCAATAGCCTCTGTTCACAGACATGTTGAAACTGGCTCAACCGCAGCCCACCAACACAAACAGTGAGTCACCAAATATGAAGAAAAGATTGATAATCTCCATTGTGATGAATCCAAAAGAAAAAGAAAATAAAGACCACGAAATGAGAACAGAAACTCCAAACGAGTGTTCCATTAAACCAAATTGACACACCGGGTTGACTGGAAGTCGCTGCAGGTTGTCAAACAGAGAGAGAGAGAACCCATGATTTAAGGACACGCAAAACCACTTTCGGAATGTATTCACTGAACGAGGAACGAATAATGCATTCACTGCCACATTAAAGCTGAAAACGCACCTGAAATGGACGAAAAATCAGCCGTGCGCTGCTGTGACGGACAGGTAACACGGCGTTTTGAGTGACCGAAAAATGACTAAAAATGTGGCGTGTTCCGCGCCAATAAATAAGATGCAAAAACGGCGCGATGACATGAATGAATCTTATCACTCACCTTGATGGCACCGACATTAAATCCTAAGCGTAGATTGTGTTGGAAAAGGCGAGGCGACGCTTCAGTGTTGCCGCCTGTCACCGCGAAGGAGGAGTTTGTGTTTACTCCAACATAACAACTGGCTGTCAGCGTGCACACGGCTCCTCTCCCGGTCTGACGGAGAAAGGGAGCCACGGTCTGGCCACACACTTTATTACAACATGTGTGCTTTCTTGTGGGTTTGTCCAGTTTGTCCCAGAGTCTTTAAAAATGTTTAACACTTTGGGTCATTATTGGTCAAAAACCACACTGATAATTATTGCGGAGTGTATTATAATGAGTTTGGGATTTAGGTTTTATATAATAGTTACATCATTATTTGTAATGTCATGTAACCTGGCTTCTTTATTATCTCTGCCTAAAATAATATAAATATGTATGTATATATAGGCAATAAATAGCCTTTGTATTACAAACATGTATGAAAGAACTGAATATAACCCTGCACTAACATTATGAACTTTTTGCTAATTACACCCAAACATACTGTGTAATAAAAGATATATGGTATACATTTAGCAAACGCATAAATACATTTATTACCAAGAACCAGGAAGTCCCGAAGGTTTATAGCTCCATTAATGTCTTGTCTTCATTTTGTGCCAATAAATCAACGGCACCAACTAGGTGGCTTACAGTGTAAAATGACAGTTATACAGGCCAGAGGTCAGTTATACAGGCCAGAGGTCAGTTTTCTCTGTTTACCGAACATATCCTCAGTTTTCTGTGAAACGATACCAACCCCTATCATAGCTTTAGTGATGACACATACATATGATAAAATAATCATTCCTTTTCCAGTAACTCTTTTTTTTTAGTGACACAGGTAAATAATTAATCTGCATCATGTTTTATGACCCTACAATTTCAAGAACAGGACTTTGGTTCCAAGACTGTGAACATGGTTCCCTTACACCAGAAGGTGTGTGTAGGCACTGAACAACAGGAACTAGAAATATCAATTGTCTTTTTATAAAGCAGCTTTTATTTGTCCTGAAGCTGCTTTGTTCAGTTTTAGTTGTGTATCCATCCTTGGCCCTTCAGAAAATATTCCACAACCCTCACTCTAGATATAATTTACTCTGCAGTCTGAGCCCAGACATGACACAATTATTAAACTGTGGAGGAAATTGATGTCATACCATGACAACCAGCTCTGTGTTTTCCTTTCAAACCAAAGGTCACTGCCATAATCAAGAGATTTTATGACCAGCAGTCAACTCCACCCAGGAAGGTAACTCATACACAGAATCTTTAGAGGATCAGAGGGTCCTAAGCTGCTTCAGAGGCTTCATCAGTGCGTTAGTGAAGAGACGCTGGGATTTAGATTTAACTAGTGCAACTGGAATACAGCGATAATGCCTTCCACTAAGAAGACTCTGCATTTTATGTGCAGTGCGCTGGCTACTGCCTTATCTGTTGGGGTGATGGGGTACTGCATGTCAACACAGTGGGCTACAATGACCATGGAGTGCACACAAATTGGAAGTAGCTTCTCCGATGGAACTGCTGTGATCACTTTGGAGCTTTTTGTTGGGATTTTAAACAGAAACTTTTGCCCGTCGTTTGGAGGCCAGAATTCTTTTCAAGGTAAATTTCACAGGCTCTCTAAGGGCCAGTTCACCGGAAGATAGTTTTCTCACTTACATACCTCTAAAATCTACACTCATAGTTTTGGTTTTATTTCCCCTGGTCTTTCTAGAAGCAGTGTCCCTGTTACTGTTACTATGGATAATCAAAAGAACACACCATAAACGTTTTTTGTATAGGAATGATTTATTTTGTCAAAAGTAATTTCAAAGGAAGCTCTTTACAGAGAGGTATCAGAAAAAAAAAAAAAAAAATATATATATATATATATATATATATATATATATTTTTTTTTTTTTTGAGCTGGCCCTTTAAAACAAGATATAATTACTGTGGACATACATAAATACTGCACATTATCACCAGAGTTGACATTAATGTAACAACTGGATAACATCTTTCTTTCTTGCTGTCTATAATATTGTATAATGCATGTAAGCTCTACTAAATTACATAACCATAACATGCTTGTACTGTGTGTGTGTGTGTGTGTGTGTGTGTGTGTGTGTGTGTGTGTGTGTGTGTGTGTGTGTGTGTGTGTGTGTGTGTGTGTGTGTAGTGATCCCTAAGTTGGTAGAAACAGGAGTTACCTCTGTAGTTCTCCACGCTTTGGTTTTGTGCCTGTTGGCCCTGTGTCTGCTGTTTTCTGCCTGCAGCATCCTTATCTCCCTCTACAACAGTGTCAGCAACCCTTATGAAACCTACATGGGGCCTGTTGGTGTCTACGTCTGCAGCGCGCTCAGCGGTAAGTCTCACAAATGCACTTGGGAGTGGAATTGCCAATAAAAATCAGCATATTTTTTGCATTGCACTGATAAAGATATTTAAATGGTGGTTGGGGTATCATTTCTTCTGTCTTTCTCTTGCAGCATGTTTGTCAGTTGTGGTCCTCATAATATTTGTGGTGAACGTCAATGTGACTAGCATGGCAGAGGATTTGGTAAAGAAGTTTTCCCCAGATGCGGACCTAAGGAACAAATCTTCAGAGATGAAGCTAGGATATTACCTGGTCATCCTTTATACATTGCTCTCTCTTCTTGCCATTGCTTTGATCTACATGTACGACCACGCAGCCTATACACACAGGAGAGAACAGCAGAGGCCTACGGAGGATGCACCTAAGGAGATAATGATGTATTAGTGGCCTGCAATGGAGTCAGTTTTCTGTGACATTGATAAATCGCTCATCAAGACTTTCTGCAGTAACTTATACTGTAATGGAGAATTACAGACAGAAATCATCAGCTATACATACACCCAATGGCATTATTTAATGTGTTATGTGTCTAAAACTATATTTTGCATGAAACAAGTGAATGTAAATAAACAAATGCATTTTGTTTTAAATAATGGCTTTTTTATTGTAGCCAATTTGGAATCAGTATTTTTGTCATGTAATGCTCCAGATTTACTGAAAGAATGGACAATGGGCTAATAAACAAGTATAAAGCATATGTAGTTGATAAGTAAATTATATTTTTGTGAAAAATCTAAAGGTTACATTAAATAAAAGAGGTGGAGAAATGTGGGATAAGGGATACTGAGATTAATTGATCTCTGCTGCCCTCTATCTCTGGACAAAGTAAATGCGTAAGTACGTCTGGTACCAACTTTAAAGTTAACACCGACCCATGAAACAGGAGTACAAGAGAAAAGAATTTAGCTGATTTCCTTTTGTTTGTCTTTTTTAATCATGAGTGATTTCTGTAAAATCTCTATCTAAAGAAAGACAGAATGCAAAGTAAAATATCTTTACAGGCATTCCCATGACTGGAAACTTGGGACAGACCAGTCGCTCCCAACCTTTTTGTCAGACGTAAGCCCACAGTTCTTTCTCTATTATTTTAATGGGCTTTTTCCACCTTTATTGATAGGACAGCTAGGTGAGAAAGGGGAAAGAGAGGGGGAAGATATGTAGGAAATCGTCACAGGTCGGATTCGAACCCTTTACCTCTGCGTCGAGGCATAAACCTCTCAGTATATGTGTGCCTACTCTACCCACTGAGCCAACCCGGCCACTAATCCCAGAGTTCTGTCAGATGTATCGCTTCACAACACCATCTGCCCTGTTCCAAATGTGTCAACTTGAGTTGATTTCAAATTGGATGTTATTGCACTATTAAATATATAAATTTAAATTTGTTATGATGTTAACACTGTCAGTGTTTAGGTTTGGTCAGGTTTGCATTTGTACTACTACTAGCTGGAAGCTGTACGTTTTTTTGAATTATTTTTTGGGGCTTTTCCCTTTATTACATAGATACAGTGGATAGGCACGAAAGGGAGAGAGAGATGGGGGATGGCATGCAGCAAAGGGCAACAGGTTGGATTGGAACCCACGCCACTGCACGACTCAGCTCCTGTATGTTAAAAACCATTTACTTTTAGATATATCCATTAGCCTTATGCTAATTGTAATAAATAAATAGTTGAAATACTTCAACTTTAACTATTTTAACTAGTTATCTAGTACATTTCAATTTTGTCTGTGTATTAATTAATTTTGCTTTAGCATTTATCCATTACTTTTGGCTTGAACTATTTTGACTGTTTAACCATTGCCGTTAGCTAGCTAACTTCAACCTTTCATTCATTACTTGAAGCCCTCCATTTTAAAGGCACGCTATGCAAGATTTGTACCTTAATATAACAGCTTCGAAGTCATTTCGATGGTATATTGGCTGTGTATATTCCACCCGACGCCAATGTAAACACGGCGCTCTCTCTCCTGCTGGACACCATAAATGAACAGCAGCGGGCCCAACGCGATGGTGTTCACATAATCGCAGGAGAATTTAATAAGACCAACTTGAAGACTGTACTCCCGACATTTTATCAACATGTCAAGTAAACTTGCTTGCGTTCTATGTTGTATGTTGTTGCGCTTGCTTGTTGTATGTCAGTTTTTACCACCACCTGCCTATACTTGGTATCACATTGCACTTTTCTTCTTTTTTTGCACTTCTGGTTATGCGCAAACTGCATTTCGTTGTCTTTGTACTTGTACTCCGCACAATGACAATAAAGTTGAATCTAATCTAATCTAATTCACGAAGTTGTTGATTTATCCATTGTTGATAATCAGACCAGTCCTACAGGGGGGAGGGGATCAGGCCGTGAGTGCAGAGACAGCTCTGCGTGAGTGGTATTTACGACAGTAACGTTAAATACAAGTACTCCACAGCGACTCTAGGGGTAGCTGTTTGACAAAAACGGAAACTGCATAGTATGCCTTTAATGATTTTATCAAGGGGGTAAGCCTCTCCCCGGAACGCGTAGCTCCAATGGCGCCATTTTGATGCTACCAAGTCATCACCTCCCGTTAGCATTCCATTGACTGCCATTCATTTTGGCGCGACTGCCATTCATTTTGGCGCCACTTTGACAGCAAATAACTTTACATCTGAAGCGTTTAAAGACTCTATTGTCCATTGTTTATTTCTAAAGAAACGCGACAATGTATAAAAGCCTCCATTACCTTTTATCTCACGTTATACGTTTTTGTAAAAATAGGCTAACGATTGTGTCATAACCACGCGACTTACTGTCGCAGAGTAGAGGAATTACCGTATAGTACAGGAGAAGCTCGCAGGCAGTTTCGACTTACATTCGCTGTTAAAGTTTAATTACTAACGTTAACTAGCATTTTAGTTAGAAATAATTAGCCTGTGCCTATGTTATCTCCTTACATATACCTACGCTCTCCGTCTCTGTAAGATTGGGAATGATTGAGATTTCTCTTGGCACAGCTACCAGAAGACTTACAACTTTCAGACAGGTTGCTCACATCACATCTACGTCTTCGAGCTCAGTTGGAGGCTGCGCAGTAACGCTCAGCCATCACCGGAAAAGTGCTTCTAATATCCTTCACTGGTCTCCGTCCAGAGCAACGGGATCTGCTAGTCCAGTGTCTATGGATTTTATCCATTACTTTTTAGCTAACTGTTAGACACAGACATTTGATTTTTTTCAAATGAGTTGATCTACTCTACAATTTTTCCACATAGGCTACTGTATCCACTGGCAACTGCAGAAGTACCTCCTGGGGTAGTACCCTCTGAATCAATGACACACTACTTTACTTACCTTCATCCATTCATGTTTCACGATAGAAGCAGTGCTTATAAGTTGAGGCCTTTAAACTCCATTTGAAGATGATGCATTGCCTCCTAAATGTATCCACTTCCATGGGAGATAAACTTGCAAAAGCCTTGATGAGAGATAAATAATTATTACATATCAGTTTAATTCATTTCAAAGGATAAAAAAATAAATAAAATGCTGACATATACAGTGATCAAAACAAAGCTTGCTGATTCAGTAGAAGCTGAGATAGATCATGCTGAGAGTCTGTGTCTATTGTCTCCTGGATCTTCAGACGCTCTCACAGCTGTGATTCACATGACTGTGTTGACATGAGAGCAGGGACGAGGTGTCCTCTTACCATTTCCCGTGTCCCATCACTCAGGGCCTAAAGTCTGTTTGGACATGCCCTTTCCAGCACCTCTCAGCCCCGCAACGCCTTCTACCTGCCTTCAAAAGAACCACTCTTCCTTCAAGTCTCACACTTCAAGGGACCTGTGGAAAGATGCAGCAATCTGCTTTGCGGTCGTCGGTGTGAATCTGTATTATATTTCTAAGGATGCATGCTTTCTGCAATGAATCAAAAGCATTTCAGGCAGAGTAGAAAATCCACCATCCCTTCTGAGGTGCAAAAGTTTCAACCATGTGCTTATTCAGAGTCTAGTTCTATTCATTAATCCACAACTCTTTTTTTCAGTCTACTAAATGGATTGAATTACAATGATCAATATTCAAATTTTAACATTTATTTTCTCACCTGTCACCAAGCTACTCCTGCCAAAATATTCATGATGTAACCCTTCAGCTGTGACCAGGACTCAGTGTGAAGCCAGGGCAGGTTGTATTCTCCAGAGGAGGCCACGTCAAAGCCTGTTTCAGCGCAAAATCGCCTGCTGGGAAATTGATAAGCTCCTTACAACACAGCACAAAACTGTCAGCCATTAGAGACCCTCTGTTTTTATTTTTCAGCCTTTGAAATTCATCATTGACCCAGTCTGAACAAAATACTACAACTTGACTTCACTTGATTTTTAAGAATAATTCTTTCCACAGTCACATATGCAGTATGTATCATTGTTCTTTAGTTATGATAAGAAATAAAATGCTTCTCATAGACATGGCAAGGCATTCAAAATTGATGTAGGATCTCTTGAACATCCGCCTGTTTAACAGCTGCTGAAGGAGATATTTAACTATATATATTACTGATCTTATCCTGTGTGCACTGAGGTGTGGAATAGCTATTGAGAGATCCCTCTTGTGGTTTGCTGTGCAAACATTGATTGAAAAAAAAAATATCAGAGATGGGCAGTAATCTCTTCCTCTCTGCATACTCTGTCTATTGACTCACCAGAATGGATAAACCAGAGATTAAGCAGAAGCCCTGACCACTCACTATGTGATAGGATTAAAGCAGAAACTTTTGTACCTGTGAAACCTTATGCTCCCAGGTCCCGCATTACAGAGGCCTGTGAAACAGACACCCCCAGCTGCAGGGCAGGAGGGGGGCTGGGGAGAACACATTTAGCCACGTAGAGTCTACTCTGGTGGGGCATAGTAGGTTGGGGGAAGGGGTCAGGTCTTATTTAACCTTTGGGAGTTAGTTTCACACTGACAACAATGTGACAACTGAGAGGTATAGGTAGATGTATAAATGCAAGGGTGAGGGAATGTATAACACTTGTTTTAACACTTTCACAAACACCTTAAAAATACCTATAAATACACCCAGTCTTATACATGAAATAAAAATACACAGGTGCCAAGACATTCAGAACATTCTTCAGAGAAAATACTTTAGCCTTTTAACCTGAAAAGCCCAATCATGCCCCAAAGCCTTTTTATTTGATGTCCCTATCAGTACAGAGTGACCTTTTCCCTCCACAGTGGCAGTAAGATAGGTGTGTCCCTCTCACATTTTCCTACGAGGTAATGAACATTTATGGCACTGCTGCTTGACGTCACGACTTAGCAACAGCTGTGATAAAGTACATTACACATTTTACACACTACACACATCACACTTACTCCTCTATACTACATACCATTCTTAATGGATGTATGTATTTGACATACTTCTTCTCCATGCACTCTATTGTTTTTTATGTCTTTTTAATGGATTTTCTTTACACCTATTGGCTCACAGCTGATTAACATATACATGCACAAAAGGGCAAACATTTTATTTTTAAAAGTAAATAAAATTTAAAAAGAAGTCTCAATTAAGTCTTGCTGATTGTTTGATGTGTCTTCAAATTTTGTATTATCTCCTTTATATTTTACTGTATTACTATTTATTTTTATTTTATCTATTTTCTCAGTCAATGGAGAAGGCAACCCTACATTTCACTGCACATTGTACATGTATGATTTTGTATATGACAAATAAAATTTGAACAAGGGAAAGGGAGGATTTACAGGGAACAGGTATAAGAGAATAACACCAAGTGATAAACTGTACCTCGCTGTACTTGTGAGGTGCTTTCACACTCGACCTGACTGTGTGATATTGGAAGGCAGGCAGGTTACTTACTTATCTCCGTCATTAATCTTAATTTGTCAGTGAAGGCTGAGGTGAAGGCGGAGGGAAGGAGGAGGAGAAGGAGGGCTAAAAGGTAATTGCACCCCTGCTGCTCCATTATGGTGTCATTCCACTGTTAACAGAAGATAAGATCTTCTCTAAATCACCTCAAGCCAATTCTCCACTTTACCTGGCTGGGACAGAGAGACAGAGAAAAAGACCCAGCCTGGTTTCACAGCCCATGATGGAGACAAACTGAACTAATCAGTCTGTACAAAATCTTTCTTTCTTTCTCGACCAATCTGTATGTGTGGTAAAAGAAAATGTACGTCCGAT